>NC_092094.1:28962551-28980051 GCF_045679555.1 Salvelinus alpinus | reverse complement strand
TAATGGGTACCTAATATGGTTCTCAATTAGAGGCAGGTGGTTTTCATCTCCTCTGATTGAGAATCATATTAAGGTAGGTGGGGTCACATTGTTTGTCGTGGGTGGTTGTCTTCCGTGTCTGTGTTTGTTTGCACCATACGGGACTGTTTCGTTCGTTCATCGTTTTATGTAGTCATTTTTCCTGTTCGTGCGTTCTTCGTGTTATATGTAAGTTCGTATGTTCAGGTTTGTCTACATTCGTTTTGTTGTTTTGTAAGTATTCAAGTGAAGTTCGTGTTTTTCGTCTACACTTAAATAAATTCATTATGTCTAAATACAACGCTGCAGTTTGGTTCAATCCCTGCTCCTCCTCTTCGGATGAAGAGGAGGAGGAACGCCGAGGAACGCCGTTACACGCTAATTGAGGAGTCCATAAACACAAACAACTTCTGGCAAAATTTGAGAAAAAAAATAAAAATCTAAACAAGAGGAATTAGCGATACAAAATGGTGACATATGGACAACCCATTTTAAAACACTCTACAACACCTCTCAAATTGACACAAACGCAGAACAACGCCAAATTCATGAGAAGTTGAATGGATTAGAAAAAGCTATAAAGGACAATCAAAATCCATTGGACTCCCCAATGACTGACCAGGAGCTCTATTAGAAACTTCAGGCCCTCAAATTTAAAAAAGCATGCGGACCTGATGGCATCCTAAATGAGCTGCTCAAACTCACTAGTGCAACATTTCAATTGGCTATATTAAAACTGTTTAATTTGATCCTGAGTGTAGGTTATTTCCCTGACATCTGGAATCAAGGACTCATAACCCCAATCTTTAAAAACGGAGACAAATTTGACCCTAACAATTACAGAGGCATTTGTGTGAACAGTAACCTGGGGAAGGTTTTCTGTAGTATTATAAATGTAAGAGTTCTAAACTTCCTTAATAAGCACAATGTCTTGAGTAAAAGCCAAATTGGATTTATACCAAAACATCGCACGACCGATCATATTTACACCCTACACACCCTGATAGGTAAACATGTCCACCAAAATAATACCAAAATATACGCTTGCTTTATCAACTTCCAAAAAGCATTTGATTCTATTTGGCATACAGGACTGTTCTAAAAAGTTATTGAAAGTGGTGTAGGGTGTAAAACATATGACATAATTAAATCAATGTATACTGGCAATACGTGCAGCATTAAAATTGGCAAGAAAATAACAGAATTCTTTAACCAGGGGCGGGGCCTTTGTCAGGGTTGTAATCTGAGCCCTGCACTCTTCAATATTTACATCAACGAATTGGCCACTATTCTAGAAAAATCCTCAGCCCCTGGTGTTAGTCTCCATAATTCAGAGGTTAAATGCCTACTGTTCGCAGATGACCTATGCCTGCTGTCACCCACAGCACATGGCCTACAGCAGAGCCTGGACCGGCTAGAGCAGTACTGCCAGACCTGGGCCCTGGCAGTAAACCCCAAAAAGACTAAAATAATGATTTTCCAGAGAAGATCCAGATCTGAGGGAATTAGACCAAAGTTCTCAATTGGTACAATATATATAGAGTACTGTACACACTACAATTACTTAGGTTTAAAAATAAGCTCAACTGGACACCTTAATGAGGCAGTGAATGAACTGAGAGAGAAAGCACGCAGGGCATTCTACGCAATTAAAAAGCAAATTCAAATTGAAATACCTATTAAAATTTGGCTAAAACTAATTGAATATGTCATTGAACCAATTGCACTTTATGGCAGCGAGGTGTGGGGTCCACTTGCAAAACAAGATTTCATCAAATGGGACAAACATCCCATTGAAACCCTGCATGCAGAGTTCTGTAAGATTATCCTACATGTCCAGAGGAAAACTACAAACAATGCATGCAGGGCAGAATTAGGCAAATATCCACTAATAATAAAAACTCAAAAAATAGCAATTAAGTTTTGGAAACATCTAAAATACAGTGACCCCCTCTCATATCACTACCAAGCCCTGCAATACCAAGAGCTGAGCAAAGAAAAGAGTCCCCTCATCCAGCTGGTCCTGGGGCTGAGTTCACAAACCTGTTCTACTAACACACTGAAGCCTCAGGACCAGAACATCCAATCAATCAGGATAAACCAAATTACAACACAGTCAAAACAAAACTACATTGCTTATTGGGAAACACAAGCACAAACACAGAGCAAAATGCAGTGCTATCTGGCCCTAAATCGACAGTACACCGTGGCTAACTATTTGACTATGGTTACTGATCAAAACCTTAGAAAAACCTTGACAAAGTACAGGCTCAGTGAGCACAGCCTTGCCATTGAGAAGGGTAGACACAGGAAAACCTGGCTCCCTGTAGAGGAAAGGCTGTGCAACCACTGTACAACAGCAGAACCTGAGACGGAGCTGCATTTCCTGAGAAAATGTCAAAAATATAAAACAATTAGAGAGTGTCATTTCCCCAAATTTGAAACTCTTATTCAAGGTTTCAAAGACCTCTCTGATGAGGATAGGCTACCCGTCCTGTTGGGGGAGGACGCAGAGAGCTGTGGGTTGGCAGCGCACTACATTGCTGCGTGCCATAAGTTGAGGGACAGTGTCTGACAGACCAATCAACCTGCACATGTACTCTACTGTATGTTTATTGTTATTGTTATTGTTGTTATGGTTATTTTGACCCTTGGTTATTGTTGTTACTGTTGTCCCGTTGACCATTTTGATTCTCATTTTTATATTGTAAATAAGCTTTGGCAATATGTACATTGTTACGTCATGCCAATAAAGCAAATTGAATTTAATTGAATTGAGAGAGAAGACAGAGAGAGAGAAGACAGAGACAGAGAGAGACAGAGAGTGAGAAGACAGAGAATTCTCTCTAACATTTTTACTTCTCTCAACTAATATCTCTTCAGCGTCGTTGGTTGATAAATATTCCTGTTTAATTCAGACACTTAAAATAAAATACAAATAAAAATACCTAGAACAAATATCACAGGGTTACTGAATAAAACCCAACAACACAGACACCAGATATCACAGGCTGACTGAATAAAACCCAACAACACAGACCCCAAATATCACAGGCTGACTGAATAAAACCCAACAACACAGACTCCAGATATCACAGGCTGACTGAATAAAACCCAACAACACAGACCCCAAATATCACAGGCTGACTGAATAAAACCCAACAACACAGACCCCAAATATCACAGGCTGACTGAATAAAACCCAACAACACAGACCCCAAATATCACAGGCTGACTGAATAAAACCCAACAACACAGACCCCAAATATCACAGGCTGACTGAATAAAACCCAACAACACAGACCCCAAATATCACAGGCTGACTGAATAAAACCCAACAACACAGACACCAGATATCACAGGCTGACTGAATAAAACCCAACAACACAGACCCCAAATATCACAGGCTGACTGAATAAAACCCAACAACACAGACACCAGATATCACAGGCTGACTGAATAAAACCCAACAACACAGACACCAAATATCACAGGCTGACTGAAGACCCAACAACACAGACACCAGATATCACAGGTTGACTGAAGACCCAACAACACAGACACCAGATATCACAGGCTGACTGAAGACCCAACAACACAGACCCCAAATATCACAGGCTGACTGAATAAAACCCAACAACACAGACACCAAATATCACAGGCTGACTGAAGACCCAACAACACAGACACCAAATATCACAGGCTGACTGAAGACCCAACAACACAGACACCAAATATCACAGGCTGACTGAAGACCCAACAACACAGACACCAGATATCACAGGCTGACTGAAGACCCAACAACACAGACACCAAATATCACAGGCTGACTGAAGACCCAACAACACAGACACCAGATATCACAGGCTGACTGAAGACCCAACAACACAGACACCAAATATCACAGGCTGACTGAATAAAACCCAACAACACAGACCACAGATATTACAGGGATACTCAAACACAAATGATTACACCACAATTCTTTGCCTAACTGATAGCATTCTCACGTCATATTTCTCATACAGTAGAGACTAAGGCGTACATTTTGGTAGGTATTTCATATTAATAGATGTGACATGTAATGCGTATTATACACTGCTCAAAAAAATAAAGGGAACACTAAAATAACACATCCTAGATCTGAATGAATTTTCTTTACATAGTTGAATGTGCTGACAACAAAATCACACAAAAATTATCAATGGAAATCAAATTGATCAACCCATGGAGGTCTGGATTTGGAGTCACACTCAAAATTAAAGTGGAAAACCACACTACAGGCTGATCCAACTTTGATATAATGTCCTTAAAACAAGTCAAAATGAGGCTCAGTAGTGTGTGTGGCCTCCACGTGCCTGTATGACCTCCCTACAACGCCTGGGCATGCTCCTGATGAGGTGGCGGATGGTCTCCTGAGGGATCTCCTCCCAGACCTGGACTAAAGCATCCGCCAACTCCTGGACAGTCTGTGGTGCAACGTGGCGTTGGTGGATGGAGCGAGACATGATGTCCCAGATGTGCTCAATTGGATTCAGGTCTGGGGAACGGGCAGGCCAGTCCATAGCATCAATGCCTTCCTCTTGCAGGAACTGCTGACACACTCCAGCCACATGAGGTCTAGCATTGTCTTGCATTAGGAGGAACCCAGGGCCAACCGCACCAGCATATGGTCTCACAAGGGGTCTGAGGATCTCATCTCGGTACCTAATGGCAGTCAGGCTACCTCTGGCGAGCACATGGAGGGCTGTGCGGCCCCCCAAAGAAATGCCACCCCACACCATGACTGACCCACCGCCAAACCGGTCATGCTGGAGGATGTTGCAGGCAGCAGAACGTTCTCCACGGCGTCTCCAGACTCTGTCACGTCTGTCACATGTGCTCAGTGTGAACCTGCTTTCATCTGTGAAGAGCACAGGGCGCCAGTGGCGAATTTGCCAATCTTGGTGTTCTCTGGCAAATGCCAAACGTCCTGCACGGTGTTGGGCTGTAAGCACAACCCCCACCTGTGGACGTCGGGCCCTCATACCACCCTCATGGAGTCTGTTTCTGACCGTTTGAGCAGACACATGCACATTTGTGGCCTGCTGGAGGTCATTTTGCAGGACTCTGGCAGTGCTCCTCCTTGCACAAAGGCGGAGGTAGCGGTCCTGCTGCTTGGTTGTTGCCCTCCTACGGCCTCCTCCACGTCTCCTGATGTACTGGCCTGTCTCCTGGTAGCGCCTCCATGCTCTGGACACTACGCTGACAGACACAGCAAACCTTCTTGCCACAGCTCGCATTGACGTGCCATCCTGGATGAGCTGCACTACCTGAGCCACTTGTGTGGGTTGAAAACTCCGTCTCATGCTACCACTAGAGTGAAGCCAGCATTCAAAAGTGACCAAAACATCAGCCAGGAAGCATAGGAACTGAGAAGTGGTCTGTGGTCACCACCTGCAGAACCACTCCTTTATTGGGGGTGTCTTGCTAATTGCCTATAATTTCCACCTTTTGTCTATTCCATTTGCACAACAGCATGTGAAATTTATTGTCAATCAGTGTTGCTTCCTAAGTGGACAGTTTGATTTCACAGAAGTGTGATTGACTTGGAGTTACATTGTGTTGTTTAAGTGTTCCCTTTATTTTTTTGAGCAGTGTATATGCGCTTTACTGTAGAGTATTACATACAGTACCTTCGGAAAGTATTCAGACCCCTTGACCCTTTGCACGTTGTTACATTACAGCCTTATTCTAAAATGGATTAAACACTGTAAATACAAATCTCAGGAATCTACACAGAATACCCCATAATGATGAAGAAAAAAACAGGTTTTTAGACATTTTTGCAATTGTATTATAAATAAAAAACAGAAATACCTTATTTACATAAGTATTCACACCCTTTGCTATGAGACTCAATATTGAGCTCAGGTGCATCCTGTTTCCATTGATCATACTTGAGATGTTTCTACAACTTGATTGGAGTCCACCTGTGGTAAATTCAATTGATTGGACATGATTTGGAAAGGCACACACCTGTCTTTATAAGGTACCATAGTTGACAGTGCATGTCAGAGCAAAAACCAAGCCATGAGGTCGAAGGAATTGTCCGTAGAGCTCCGAGACAGGATTGTGTCGGGGCACAGATCTGGGGAAGGGTACCAACACATTTCTGTAGCATTGAAGGTCCTCAAGAACACAGTGGCCTCCATAATTTTTAAATGGAAGAAGTTTGGAACCACCAAGACTCTTACTAGAACTGGCCGCCTGGCCAAACTGAGCAATCGGGGGAGAAGGGCCTTGGTCAGGGAGGTGACCAAGAACCCGATGGTCACTCTGACAGAGCTCTAGAGTTGCTCTGCGGAGCTGGGAAAAACTTCCAGAAGGACAACCATCTCTACAGTACTCCACCAATCAGGCCTTTATGGTAGAGTGGCCAGACGGAAGCCACTCCTCAGTAAAAGGCAGATGGCAGCATGCTTGGAGATTGCAAAAAGGCACCTAACGTGCTCTCAGACCATGAGAAACACAATTCTCTGGTCTGATGAAACAAAGATCGAGCTCTTTGGCCTGAATGCCAAGAATCACATCTAGAGGAAACCTGTCACCATCCCTACGGTGAAGCATGGTGGTGGCACCATCATGCTGTGGGGATGTTTTTCAGCGGCAGGTACTGGGAGACTAGTCAGGATCGAGGCAAAGATGAACGGAGCAAAGTACAGAGAGATCTTTGATGAAAACCTGCTCCAGAGCACTCAGGACCTTAAACTGGGGTGAAGGTTCACCTTCCAACAGGACAACGACCCTAAGCACACAGCCAAGACAACGCAGGAGTAGCTTCGTGACAAGTCTCTGAATGTCCTTGAGTGGCCTAGCCAGAGCCCGGACTTGAACCCGATCGAACATCTCTGAAGAGACCTGAAAAATAGCTGTGCCGCAATGCTCCCCATCCAACCTGACAGAGCTTGAGAGGATCTGCAGAGAATAATAAACTCCCCAAATACAGGTGTGCCAAGCTTGTAACGTTATACCCAAGAAGACTCGATGCTGTAATTGCTGCCAAAGGTGCATCAGCAAAGTACTGAGTTAAGGGTCTGAATATTTTGGATTTTATTTTAAATTAGCAAAAATGTCTAAACCTGTTTTTGCTTTGTCTTTATGGGGTATTGTGTGTATATTGATGAGGGAAAAAACGATTTAATCCATTTTAGAATAAGGCTGTAACGTGACAAAATGTGGAAAAAGGCAAGCGGTCTGAATACTTTCCGAAGGCACTGTAATAGAGAACCAAATGTGATGTTTTTCATTTTCAGTGTTATCAGAGGGTCTGTATTCAGATAAAACCTTCTTTATCACAACAGATACACAGGAGACAGGGTCAGTTAGATACACATACACACACTGCTGTTTCTGCTGACACAGCACCCTGAATAGAATCTACTGGTGACCTGAAACTATCCATTCACTTCCCACCAAAATCCCTGTCTTAGAGGAAAGTGTGTGTGTGTATCCATATTTCTGTGTGTGTCTCTCTTTCTCTCTCTCTCTCACACACACACTCTCTCTGTGTGTGTGTGTGTGCGTGTGTACGTGCATGAGTCCATTCCGTGACTTCCGTTCCAAATCTCTGTGCCTGTACTCTGTGGCCTTAGCTGTGTCTGTTAGTGCTGAGCAAGCATTCCCTAGTCCTCTCAGGGATATCAGTGTCTAACAGTAGATTATAGTAGCAGCTCTACACACCCAGTGGGATCATGCTGAGTAGAACTTACTGTACACACACACAGACACACACAGCTGTGGAAACAAACAGCCTTATTAATGAGAGAAAATAAATGTAATATACACAAAACATTAGGAAAACCTGTATTTTCCATGACATAGACTGACCAGGTGAATCCAGGTGAAACCTATGATCCCTTATTGACGTCATCAGTGCAGATGAAGGGGAGGAAACAGGTTAAAGATGGGTTTTTAAGCCTTGAGAACTGAGGCTGTTCTGAGTGCTAAAGGGGGTGCAACTCAAAATTAGGAAGGTGTTCCTAATGTTTTGTACACTCAGTGCATATTGAAACGTAATCTGAGTAATATAAGAAATACAAAGCTGATGAAACTATAAAGTTAACAAGAGCATGATACATATTGCTTGTTGAAACAGATATTGTGTCATTGTGGTCCCGTGTGGCTCAGTTGGTAGAGCATGGCGCTTGCAACGCCAGGGTTGTGGGTTCATTCCCCACGGGGGGACCAGGATGAATATGTATGAACTTTACAATTTGTAAGTCGCTCTGGATAAGAGCGTCTGCTAAATGACTTAAATGTAAATGTAATCATTGTGTTAAAAGAGAGCACCTCCTCCATTGACAAAGGGATAAGTGTGTGTGTGTGTGTGTGTGTGTGTGTGTGTGTGTGTGTGTGTGTGTGTGTGTGTGTGTGTGTGTGTGTGTGTGTGTGTGTGTGTGTGTGTGTGTGTGTGTGTGTGTGTGTGTGTGTGTGTGTGTGTGTATCAAATAAAATGTTATTTGTTACATGCTCTGTAAACAACAGGAGAAGACTAACAACAGGAGAAGACTAACAACAGGAGAAGACTAACAACAGGAGAAGACTAACAACAGGAGAAGACTAACAACAGGAGAAGACTAACAACAGGAGAAGACTAACAACTGGAGAAGACTAACAACAGGAGAAGACTAACAACAAGAGAAGACTAACAACAGGAGAAGACTAACAACAAAAGAAGACTAACAACAGGAGAAGACTAACAACTGGAGAAGACTAACAACAGGAGAAGACTAACAACTGGAGAAGACTAACAACAGGAGAAGACTAACAACAAGAGAAGACTAACAACAGGAGAAGACTAACAACAGGAGAAGACTAACACTTTTCCAGGAATGCAGAGTTGAATATAAAAAAGACAAAAAAGATCCAAATAGAAATAGTGACACAAGGAATAAAAACACAATGAATAACGAATAGCAATAACCAGCTAAAAATAACATGGGAGTACCAGTACCGAGTTGATGTGCAGGAGTGTTAGTATCTGTGCGTGTGCGGGTAGTCCAGTGTGCGGGTAGTCCAGTGTGCGGGTAGTCCAGTGTGTGGGTAGTCCACTGTGCGGGTAGTCCAGTGTGTGTGCGCATAGAGTCAGTGCAAGTGAGTTAGTTATTTTTTTAAAAAGGGTCAATGCAAAAATGTTGGGTACCCATTTGATTACCTATTAATAAGTCTTGTTTAGCAGTCTTATGTCTTGGGGCTGTTCAGGGTCCTGTTGGTTACAAACTTGCTATGTGGTAGCAGAAAGAACAGTCTCAACGTCAACAGTCAAGAGGCGACTCCGGGATGCTGGCCTTCTAGACAGAGTGGCAAAGAAAAAGCCATATCTCAGACTGGCCAATAAAAATAAAAGATTTAGACGAGCAAAAGAACACAGACACTGGACAAAGGAACTCTGCCTAGAAGGCCAGCATCCCGGAGTCGCCTCTTCACTGTTGACGTTGAGACTGGTGTTTTGCGGGTACTATTTAATGAAACTGCCAGTTGAGGACTTGTGAGGTGTCTGTTTCTCAAACTAGACACTCTAATGTACTTGTCCTCTTGTTCAGTTGTGCACCGGGGCCTCCCACTCCTCTTTCTATTCTGGTTAGAGCCAGTTTGCGCTGTTCTGTGAAGGGAATAGTACACAATGTTGTACGAGATCTTCAGTTTCTTGGAAATTTCTTGCATGGAATAGCCTTCATTTCTCAGAACAAGAATAGACTGACGAGTTTCAGAAGAAAGTTCTTTGTTTCTGGCCATTTTGAGCCTGTAATCGAACCCACAAACGCTGATGCTCCAGATACTCAACTAGTCTAAAGAAGGCCAGTTTTATTGCTTCTTTAATTAGAACAACAGTTTTCAGCTGTGCTAACATACTTGCAAAAGGGTTTTCTAATGATCAGTTAGCCTTTTAAAATGATAAACTTGGATTAGCTAACACAATGTGCCATTGGAACACAGGAGTGATGGTTGCTGATAATGGGCCTCTGTACGCCTATTTAGATATTCCATTAAAAATCAGCCGTTTCCACACACACACACACACACACACACACACACACACACACACACACACACACACACACACACACACACACAATAATGCATACATCCATTATCACACAGTCTCTGGTGAAACCACACTGATCATAGTCTATATCTTGTCTTTCTATAGAAAATAAACCAGCATTCAGAGAACATACAGCTCAGCGATAGCGGTCTTCTCCAAACCCTCTTATAGCCCCAATCAGCACCACTCTGACCACTGCTCCAGAGAGGTGAGGGGTTGATAAAGCAGTGGGACAATAAGACAGTTGGCAGCCTATTGTGTGTCACACCCTCTATCCCTCGGGGAGGAGAGACACACACACAGCCCTTTAGGAGAGAAGGACACAGGTTGATCAGTATACAGCCCTGACATTGTCCACCTCTGATACGGGACATTAACCTCTACTCCCTCCACACACGACTGCCCCTCACTTTGTATTCCTTTATGTTCATGAGGAAATATGACATACAACATCATTTGTCTTTGTTACCACGCCACCCAGGACCTCATTTAAATGCATGTGTTTGTCTCGGCAGACAGGTGAAGACAGGGAGAAGGGTGTGTGTGTGTGTGTGTGTGTGTGTGTGTGTGTGTGTATCTGACAGATTTATTGATCTTACCAACACATGCCCTTTTCCGTGAGAGTTTGTGTGTGTGTGTGTGATATCAGCTTTGTACAGAGCAGTTCAGAGCAGGGCAGGTCAGAGCAGAACAGAGCAGGTCAGAACAGAGCAGGGCAGAGCAGAGCAGGGCAGAGCAGTGCAGGGCAGAGCAGAACAGAACAGAACAGAGCAGAGCAGTGCAGAGCAGAGCAGAACAGAGCAGTGCAGAGCAGAGCAGTTTAGAGCAGGTCAGAGCAGGGCACAGCAGAGCAGGGCAGTGCAGTGCAGAGCAGAGCAGTGCAGAGCAGGTCAGAGCAGTGCAGTGCAGAGCAGAGCAGAGCAGTGCAGGTCAGAGCAGAGCAGTGCAGAGCAGAACAGAGCAGAGCAGAACAGTGCAGGTCAAAGCAGAACAGAGCAGAACAGGTCAGAGCAGAACAGAGCAGAGCAGTGCAGAGAAGAGCAGAACAGAGCAGAGCAGGTCAGAGCAGAGCAGAGCAGAGCAGAACAGAGCAGAGCAGTACAGAGCAGAGCAGTGCAGAGTAGAGCAGTGCAGAACAGAGCAGTGCAGAGCAGTGCAGAACAGAGCAGAGCAGTGCAGAGCAGAGCAGTGCAGAGCAGTGCAGAACAGAGCAGAGCAGTGCAGAGCAGAACAGAGCAGTGCAGAGCAGTGCAGGGCAGTGCAGAGCAGAACAGAGCAGTACAGAGCAGTGCAGAGCAGAGCAGAGCAGAGCAGAGCAGAGCAGAGCAGGGCAGAGTAGAGCAGGGCAGAGCAGAACAGAGCAGGTCAGAACAGAGCAGGGCAGAGCAGTGCAGGGCAGAGCAGAACAGAACAGAACAGAGCAGAGCAGTGCAGAGCAGAGCAGAACAGAGCAGTGCAGAGCAGAGCAGTTTAGAGCAGGTCAGAGCAGGGCAGAGCAGAGCAGGGCAGTGCAGTGCAGAGCAGAGCAGTGCAGAGCAGGTCAGAGCAGTGCAGTGCAGTGCAGAGCAGAGCAGTGCAGGTCAGAGCAGAGCAGTGCAGAGCAGAACAGAGCAGAGCAGAACAGTGCAGGTCAAAGCAGAACAGAGCAGAACAGGTCAGAGCAGAACAGAGCAGAGCAGTGCAGAGAAGAGAAGAGCAGAACAGAGCAGAGCAGGTCAGAGCAGAACAGAGCAGAGCAGTACAGAGCAGAGCAGTGCAGAGTAGAGCAGTGCAGAACAGAGCAGTGCAGAACAGAGCAGTGCAGAGCAGTGCAGAGCAGTGCAGTGCAGAACAGAACAGAGCAGAGCAGTGCAGAGCAGAGCAGAACAGAGCAGTGCAGAGCAGTGCAGGGCAGTGCAGAGCAGAACAGAGCAGTGCAGAGCAGTGCAGAGCAGTGCAGAGCAGAGCAGGTCAGAGCAGAGCAGGGCAGAGTAGAGCAGGGCAGAGCAGTGCAGAACAGAGCAGAGCAGAGCAGAGCAGTGCAGTGCAGAGCAGAACAGAGCAGAGCAGAGCAGAACAGAGCAGAGCAGAGCAGAGCAGAGCAGAGCAGAGCAGAGCAGAGTAGTGCAGTGCAGGTCAGAGCAGAGCAGAACAGAGCAGAGCAGAACAGAGCAGAGTAGTGCAGTGCAATGCAGTGCAGGTCAGAGCAGAGCAGGGCAGTGCAGAGCAGGGCAGAGCAGAGCAGAGCAGAACAGAACAGAGCAGAGCAGAGCAGAACAGAGCAGTGCAGAGCAGAGCATTTTAGAGCAGGGCAGAGCAGGGCAGAGTAGAGCATGGCAGAACAAAGCAGAGCAGAGCAGAGCAGGGCAGAGCAGTGCAGTGCAGAGCAGAGCAGTGCAGGTCAGAGCAGGGCAGAGCAGTGCAGTGCAGAGCAGAGCAGAGCAGAACAGTGCAGGTCAGAGCAGAGCAGAGCAGTGCAGAGCAGAACAGTGCAGGTCAAAGCAGAACAGAGCAGAACAGGTCAGAGCAGAACAGAGCAGAGCAGTGCAGAGCAGAGCAGAGCAGAACAGAGCAGGTCAGAGCATAGCAGAACAGAGCAGAGCAGTGCAGAGTAGAGCAGTGCAGAACAGAGCAGTGCAGTGCAGTGCAGAACAGAGCAGAGCATAGCAGTGCAGAGCAGAGCAGGGCAGGGCAGAGCAGAGCAGTGCAGAGCAGTGCAGAGCAGTGCAGAACAGAACAGAGCAGAGCAGAGCAGTGCAGAACAGAGCAGAACAGAGCAGTGCAGAACAGAGCAGTGCAGAGCAGTGCAGAGCAGTGCAGAGCAGAGCAGAGCATTGCAGAGCAGAGCAGAGCAGAACAGAGCAGAGCAGGTCAGAGCAGAGCAGAGCACCATCCTCTTAGTGTTCCTTGAAGAGTGAACCCCTAGACACTTACAGGTCAATCTCCCCTGCCTACCCCCTCACCCTTTTAACTGGGTGTAAAAGTCTATTTCTTTCAGGCAGTTGAACATCATCTCACAACCCCCTATTAAATAGAACATAGAGGCCTTTTCCTTCAAAACACTCTACCTCACTGGCAATGAACATAGTCACACGCAAACTTGTCTGAATGACAAGTGTCCTATAGTGTGGTGGATACACCGGACTAGACACAAGCCATGCACGCACGCAGGCAAGCACGCACACAGGCAGGCACGCAGGCAGGCAGGCAGGCACGCAGGCAGGCAGGCACGCACGCAGGCAATCACGCATGCAGGCAGGCACGCAGGTAGGCAGGCACGCATGCAGGCAGGCACGCAGGTAGGCAGGCACGCAGGCAGACACGCAGGTAGGCAGGCACGCAGGCAGGCACGCACGCAGGCAGACACGCAGGTAGGCAGGCACGCAGGTAGGCAGGCACGCAGGCAGGCACACAGGTAGGCAGGCACGCAGGCAAGCACGCACGCAGGCAGGCACGCAGGCAGGCAGGCAAGCACGCATGCAGGCAGGCAGGCACGCAGGCAGGCAGGCAGGCAGGCAGGCAGACAGGCACGCAGGCAGACACACTGCCTGCTTCTCATCCTGACCCGGCTAAGCAATAGATTAATTAAAATGTTTATGTAGATGAGGTGTTTCTGTCTAATTATGAGAGTTTTCCACAGTGGGCTGCTTTGATGTGGCACTGCTGGATTTACATAGAGATATCCACCACTTCCTGCCTCTTTGGCACTGCCAGGCAGCGCACACACATGCTTGAGTGGTAACATCTATCCAAGTGGCAAACAGCCTGTATGTGTGATCATGTGCAGGAAACCCAAGTCTGCAGAAAATAAAGAAACACTTCAAGTTGACATGAAGCTAAAGCTCTCTGTAGACGGGTTGGTTGTTGAGCAACAAAACAGAAGCATGCGCAACTACGGTGCAAAACATTCAGGGTTGGCTTAGAATGTTTACAATATTTCCTCTCCAATTTTTATTGAAAACATAAATACATTTGTACAATGAGCACTACATTGTTGCAGTTGTTGGTTAGCTAGCTAGCACATTTTTTGCCATATTAGCATTGGCATGAAATCAGTCAAATCATGAAACTAGCTGAAACGAGTCACTTAGGATTCCCCACGTGGCAGTTTCTTGTCATTGTTGCCAGCCATCTGGCCATCCAGCCATCTGGCCATCCAGAATCACAGACTTCTGCCCCACTGAAGCGTGCATATTGTTTTCCTGACGTTGTCAGCCAACTCATCTATTGAATTATTAAAGGATAGAATCACAGGCTGAACTGTCCATGTTGACTATGACTCTCTTCACCTCTGCATGTGTGTGTGTGTGACAACCGTAGCGTAAACATGTTTAATGTTGTCATGTCATGTGCGAGGCCATGCGTGTAGTGAACAGGATTTGACTGTAGATAGTGTTTGGTCTGGATAAGGTCTCTTTATGTGTCCCTGTCAGACATTGTTGGGTAGATTTCAGCTCCTGTGTTGATGGGCTGATATGATGGAGATGAAGCAACAACATGGATTACACAAACACTGCCTTTGTTAATCTCAGCTGTCAAAATATACTGTATGAAATGTGTGAAATATACTGTTTGTGTGTGTGTGTGTGTGTGGTGTGTGCTTTTTTGTGAGGATGGATCTGCCTGTAGAGGTGACCTACGCTCTGTCATCCTCTTTAACCTGCGACTGGACTCTAACACAAAACTACACACGGACAGTTCTGAGAAATATTAGAACAAGCATTTACGTCATTCCTATACACACCTTTCCCCTCGGCCTGTCATTGGAACAAGTGTTTAGGACAGGGGCACAGAGTCATCTCCTCGTGTCTCTTTGTTCCTCAGAGCAGGCCTCATCAGACATGACACCAGCCTCCACACGTTAATAACGTGATTCATATTCATAACTGATCTCAGAGTCTTTTTTAACTTAACCATCTCTCTTTACTCCCAATCCTATCTGACTATGTGAGGAGTCAGATGAAGGCTGCATGGGTAATCTGTAAAGCTCTCTTCTAACTCTGTTCTCTAATGCTCTGCTCTAAAGCTGACTACAGACAACACAAGACTGTGTTCTAGAATATGTTTCGCTGGAAGTTGGCTTTCATGACTACAGCTCCAGCTAGACTGATCCCAGGACAGTTTACATCCAGAAAAAAGCGTCTTCACCCAGAATGTATCAGGCTCTGGTGTCCCCACTGACCACGCTTCTCCTGATGTTTACCAGCCTCTAGCTGAAAGAGAAACCCTCTGTGAAGGAGGGTGGCCAAGGGGGAGAGGAGAGCGTGAGGAGCGGAGATGGGGGAGTTGTTGTTTGTATAATATCTTCATTCGTAATCTCTGGCCTCAGGATGAAAAGGCTAATTCATCCAGAAAACGGGATTATCTCACTTAGATGACACACACCCACGCGCATACATTATTGTAAAACTAACCTTGTGGGGACACACAATTAAGACAAAATCCTATTTTTCATAACCCCTAAACCTAACTCTAACCCTTACTCTAACCTTAACCCCAAAAATCTAACCTTAACCCTAACCCTAGCTCCTAAACCTAACCCTAACCCTAGCTCTTAACACTAAACCTAACCCTAGCTCCTAACCCTAAACCTAGCTCCTAACCCTAAACCTAACCCTAGTTCTTAACCCTAAACCTAACCCTTGCTCCTAACCCTAAACCTAGCTCCTAACCTTAAACCTAACCCTAAACCCTAAACCTTAACCCTAAACCTAATTCTAACCCTAACACTAATTCTAACCTTAACCCTAAACCCCCTAGAAATAGCATTTGTCCTTGTGGGGACAAAGAAAGTTGGTCCCCAGTTGGTCCAAAAATTGTTTGTTTATCATTCTTGTGGGGACCACACGTCCACACACACACGCACACACAAACGCGTACACACACGCACACACACGCACACGCACACACAAACGCGTACACACACACACGCACACACGCACGCACGCACGCACACACACACACACACACAGAGAGAAAAGCAGAGGAGAAAGCAAGGAGGGGTATTTTCTCCAGCTGTATCCTCTGCTCCTAATGTTCTCCTGATATGGATCAGTGTGTATTATACTGTATTATCAGTGTGTATTATACTGTATTATCAGTGTATATTATACTACGTTAACAGTGTGTATTATACTGTATTATCAGTGTGTATTATACTACGTTAACAGTGTGTATTATACGTATTATCAGTGTGTATTATACTACGTTATCAGTGTGTATTATACTGTATTATCAGTGTGTATTATACTTTATTATCAGTGTGTATTATACTGTATTATCAGTGTATATTATACGGTATTATCAGTGTGTATTATACTGTATTATCAGTGTGTATTATCAGTGTATATTATACTACGTTAACAGTGTGTATTATACGGTATTATCAGTGTGTATTATACTACATTATCAGTGTGTATTAGACTGTATTATCAGTGTGTATTATAGTACGTTATCAGTGTGTATTATACTACGTTATCGGTGTGTATTATACTGTATTATCAGTGTGTATTATACTACGTTATCAGTGTGTATTATACTGTATTATCAGTGTGTATTATACTGCATTATGTATTATACTGTATTATCAATGTGTATTATACTGTATTATCAGTGTGTATTATACTACGGTATCCGTGTGTATTATACTGTACTATCAGTGTGTATTATAATGTATTATCAGTGTGTATTATCAGTGTATATTATACTACGTTAACAGTGTGTATTATACGGTATTATCAGTGTGTATTATACTACGTTATCAGTTTGTATTATACTGTATTATCAGTGTGTATTATACTACGTAATCAGTGTGTATTATACTGTATTATCAGTGTGTATTATACTACGGTATCAGTGTGTATTATACTACGTTATCAGTGTGTATTATACTGTATTATCAGTGTGTATTATACTGTACTATCAGTGTGTATTATCAGTGTGTATTATACTATGTTTTCAGTATGTATTATACGGTATTATCGGTGTGTATTATACTGTATTATCAGTGTGTATTATACTGTAATATCAGTGTTTATTATACTACGTTATCAGTGTGTATTATACTGTATTATCAGTGTGTATTATACTTTACTATCAGTGTGTATTATACTGTATTATCAGTGTATATTATACGGTATTATCAGTGTGTATTATACTACGTTATCAGTGTGTATTATCAGTGTGTATTATACTGTATTATCAGTGTGTATTATACTGTATTATGTATTATACTGTATTATCAGTGTGTATTATAATGTATTATCAGTGTGTATTATACTATGTTATCAGTGTGTATTATACTGTATTATCGGTGTGTATTATACTGTATTATCAGTATGTATTATACTGTATTATCAGTGTGTATTATACTGTATTATCAGTGTGTATTATACTACGTAATCAGTGTGTATTATA
>NC_092094.1:28945051-28957551 GCF_045679555.1 Salvelinus alpinus | reverse complement strand
TGAAAGATACTTTTCAGTGGTAGACAGACTAGTTCCACTGGTTGCTGGGAGGAAACAATGGCATTGTGGTGTGTGTGTGTGTGTGTGTGTGTGTGTGTGTGTGTGTGTGTGTGTGTGTGTGTGTGTGTGTGTGTGTGTGTGTGTGTGTGTGTGTGTGTGTGTGTGTGTGTGTGTGTGTGTGTTTCTGTGTGTGTGTGTTTCTGTGTGTGTGTGTTTCTGTGTGTGTGTGTTTCTGTGTGTGTGTACCAGCTGGAGCCGAGCAAGTACTAGTATTAGTCTGATGAAGTCATATAGGAAATCGATACAGTATTGAGAGGAGAAAAATATCCTGCCAAGGGGTGTACACACACACACGCACGCACACGCACACACAGACACAAATGCCTTGCCATGCCCAGTGATGGATACACACACAGCCTTATTAATGACACAGTCTAGTACTGTGCTGAAAGGAGAGAAAAGACTTGAGACTGAAAAATGACCGTATAATGTGTCAAGTTGATGTGAAAGGTAGAGAAGAGAGGAAGAACATAGATCTTGGATACATTACTTCTATGTGAATGAAGGGTCATTTCTAGTGTCTTTAAGTGTTTGGGAAAAAGTGTCAGCGTGTGTTTCTGTGCGTGTGTGTGTGTTTCCGTGCGTGTGTGTTTCTGTGTGTGTGTGTTTCTGTGTGTGTGTGTGTGTGTGTAGTAGAACAGTTTCAGGAAATGTCTGATAATGTACTGTATCTGCTCCCTCAGACAGGGTTCTATAGAGAGAGATGGACTGGACGACTGGGACGCACGTGCACACACACACACACACACACACACACACACACACACACACACACACACAGACACACACACACACACACACACACACACACACACACACACACACACACACACACACACACACACACACACACACACACACACACACACACACACACACACACACTTCATCTTAGCTGTGCCTCTGTTGATCTCCACTCCAGCCACATCAATTGTTAATAAAGCCAGTCTGACTATTCTACTATCTATTAAGGGGGGGCCTAATGTAAAGTGTCTGGATGGGTACAGAGGAAGTAGCCTGGGTGCCAGTCTGTTTCTGCTCTCTTGCCAACTCCTTATGGAATTGGCTTGACAATTAAGCAACAGGTCTGGGATCAGGCTACAGAGGAAGCATTGTAATGCAGGACATACAATATAGTGAAGTGGAGCTGGATGCTTATACATGGTGTAATATAGAGACTACTGCTAAGCAGCTGGAAAACAGCTTCATGCATTTAGTGAGAAAAATCACAACGCACACATGTACACACACAAGCTAAAACAGATGCACAATTACACACACTAGCAATTATGTTTCTGTTCAGCCAGCATATGATGTTCACAGAGTAATTCATCAAAAGGTGGAGGAGGGAAGGAAGGAGGGAGAGGAGGGATGTACATGGGGAGTGAAACAACATGAGTCTCGGTAATTGTTTTCATTTCCCTTCTGAGGGCACACATGCTCACACTACAGTCAGTACACTAACATATTCCTTCAGTCAGAGTAGGACACTTAGTCTTCCTGTCACGCCCTGACCTTAGTTCCTTTTTATGTCTCTATTTTGGTTATGTCAGGGCGTGAATTGGGGTGGGCATTCTATGTTTTGTGTTCTATGTTTTCTATTTCTGTGTGTTTGGCCGGGTGTGGTTCTCAATCAGAGGCAGCTGTCTATTGTTGTCTCTGATTGAGAAACATACTTAGGTAGCCTTTTCCCACCTGTGTTTTGTGGGTAGTTGTTTTCTGTCTTTGTGTCTGTACCAGACAGGACTGTTTCGTTTCGTTTCGTTTCGTTTCATTCTCTTTGTTATTTTGTTTAGTGTTCTGTTTTTAATAAATTAACATGAACACTTACCATGCTGCGCTTTGGTCCGACTACTCTTCATCTGACGACAAAAATCGTTACATTTCCAGTCACCTACAAGGGAGCACTTGACTTCAGACCTCTTCCCTCTCAGTCTGGTGAAATAACAAGGTAATAACAGGTTGACCTCACCTCTGCTTGGAAAATGCCCTTTTCCAGCCCAAATGAATAGCTTCTTACTAACTAGCTTTTCCTTCTTACTAGGAAAGTCAAAGAGGTAGGAGAAAATGGCCCTGGCCCTCCTTTGTTCAGTAAATGACTAAATATTTCATGTTCTGGGGTCTCAGATTAAAGTAACATGTTGTCAGTAATAGTGGACTTCAAAGGAGGTAAATTATGCATTTCCTCCTTTAGCAGGGAAATCAAAGCAGGTAATAAAGATTAAAGTTGTCGACCTCTCTCTCTATCGGGTTGGGAGCAGAGACAGAGGAGGATAGAGAGGAGGGGGAAAAGAGACGATAGGAGAGGAGGTTCTCTGATAGGAAGGTTCATCTATGTATAGAATGTGAGTAATATCTGATTAAAGAGTCATTGGTGTTTTTTTCTTATGCTTTTGGGATTTTTTATTTTATTTATACAAAGTTTGGCCAGTCCAAAGGGAGATGGATGTTAGATATCATGGTTGCATCAGGGGAAAGAGGTCTGGGTGGGACTGATTTCTTCATCCCGCTCCCACCTGCACCCACAGCTTTTCATACCGCACCTACCCGCTCCCACCTGCACCCACAGCTTTTCATACCGCACCTACCCGCTCCCACCTGTACCCCACAGCTTTTCATACCGCACCTACCCGCTCCCACCTACACCCACAGCTTTTCATACCGCACCTACCCCGCTCCCACCTGCACCCACAGCTTTTCATACCGCACCTACCCGCTCCCACCTGCACCCACAGCTTTTCATACCGCACCTACCCGCTCCCACCTGCACCCACAGCTTTTCATACCGCACCTACCCGCTCCCACCTGTACCCCACAGCTTTTCATACCGCACCTACCCGCTCCCACCTACAGACCATGGTTTCAGTGTGTAGGTACTGCACCCTGAGGCCGATATTTCTTTCCGGCCACATCCTCTAGGTCTCTTTCTCTCAGTCAGTTATTAGGCCCAGTCCCACAGGCCAATGGAGGGAGATGACATATAGAAGGAGATATTTGACGTTTTCATAACTGTCCCTCTAACTGCCTGTCTTCCTGAGAGAGGAGGAGAGGTACACTTTACACCCATTCACACACCCCTGCACCCCTCTGTCACACGCCACCCTCATTTAGGCTATCCCACAATGTACTGCTCCCGGGTGGCGACAGAAAGTCAGGCCCATTAGCGTGGCGACGAGGGCGCTAATCGTCACATTCCATTACAGTCTACAGCAGAGTGGTGATTATAACAGGCCATTTAGAAAAGTCACACAGGGGCCGACACAACGTCACACAGGGCAGACAGGGGACACAGAGACAGAGAGCAAGACAGGGACACAGAGACAGAGAGCAAGACAGGGACACAGAGACAGAGAGCAAGACAGGGACACAGAGAAGGAGATTGGGGATTGGGGTTTTATTTGAGCTCTTTGGCTGTGGAGTTGAGAACATTAGGAGATGCAGTGAAGCGAAATACACAACGCTCAGTGTCATTCTATTGGAATCAAATTCCCCTTGAAGTGAACATAGACGCATTGATCACAACACAACTACACATGAGCCTCCAAATGAAGTGGAGGGGAGCGAGTGAGAGAGAGAGAGAGAGCTTAACTGTGTTCAGACATCTATAATCCAGTGAAGCGAATCATCCATTGTGTTTTGGTTCATTTACAACACTGAGCTGTCTACATACTGAAGACACTCTGTTTGCTGTTTCTACTATTGACCATCATCTGAATAAACAGAGAGAGAGAGAGAGAGAGAAGTCATGAGAAGAACGGATCCTGACTTGTTATAACTTTTTGGTTGTTAAGAGCGAGATTGACACGATTAAATTAGCAAAAAAATGTATAGGTAATCAAATTGTACAACTGAAGATCGACACAGGAGGAAAAGATTGTCAGAGAGTGAGTTAAAAGACCAATCTTCATCGTGCTAGCTATCCAAATTAAAATCTGTCAGCTAGTTTACCGTTTACCTCTAACTGTTTACTGGTGGTAACCATAGCAACATGGCCACTGAGGCAGCTAGCAGCAGCAACAGCAGCAGCAGCAACAGAAGCAGCAGCAGCAGCAGCAACAGCAGCAGCAACAGAAGCAGCAGCAACAGCAGCAGCAGCAGCAGCAGCAACAGCAACAGCAGCAGCAACAGCAGCAGCAGCAACAGCAGCAGCAGCAACAGCAGCAGCAGCAACAGCAGGAGCAACAGCAGACACTGAGAGACTCCCTCCCCCCCCTTTTGAATATCCAGCAGAAATCACATCAGAGAAGGGAAGAATCCATTTAAACACAGAATTCTGAGGGAGAACCCAGAAACTTTGTTTGCTGACTGCTCACAAAACAGGACTGTTACAAACCTGTTATTTTACACAGACCACACTACTGCCTGGCATACAGCTGTAACCAGTCATTTCAGCTATACCACAAAAATAGGCATCCGCAAGGGAAGGCAAATCCACATTTTTGAGGACAGCGATAAGGACCAGGAAAACAGGTTTCTGACAGTAAACATGTATCAGAACGGCACTGTCATGGTCCAGGGCATAAAGACCAGCACTGTCATGGTCCAGGGCAGTGAGAAAGCGGAAAGCAAAAAAGAAAAGGACAGCACCCCGACCTCTCCCCTCACCTCAGGCACCCCAACAGCAGGACCATCCTCCCCCCTGCCTGCCTACAACCACCAGAGCCAAGACCACACTACCATCAGCCTGCTGAGAGACAGGCTGGCTCTGTTAGAGGTATGGGTTACTGAGCTGAAGGAGCAGCCCCCCAGCTACACCACCACCAGCCCAGACACAGAGCTTCTACAGGACCAGATCAACCAGTGCAGGACCCAGCTGAAGAACTCTGTCCAGGAGCTGAGAGAGAGCCTTACCACAGCTCTTGAGGAGGTAAAGGCCACCATGAGAGAGCTGGTGCAGGTAAAGGAGGAGATGACAAAGGAGATGTCTGTCATCAAGAGAGTGCTACAGCACAGAGAACAGACTGTAGAGACTCACAGAGAGAAGCTGCAGCCCCTCACCACCCCTAACACCCCCACTGACCCACCTTTACCCACAACCCCCCCCCCCCCCCCCCCCCATACCGACAACACTTTACCCACACCCCCAGTCAACAAGGAGGCTCACATGGAGACACCTACTACAGAGAGAAGCTCTCTGGCCCCCCCTGACACACCCCCACACACCCCTCCATGTACACAGGCCCTGTGTACTACAGCCCCAGACCATGAACGCACTAATCTGGTAAAACCCACTGAGGTGGCCATCCTTATTGACTCAAATGGGAAATTCATCCAAGAAGATAAACTCTTCCCCCAACACAAGGTGTGCAAAATATGGTGCCCAAAAACACAGGATGCACTCCACATCCTGTCCCAGCCTGACTTTGGCACACCAGGCCACATTATTATTCACACCGGCACCAACAACCTGCGAGAGGAGCAGGAGAGAGTAGGCAGCCTGGTCAACAGAGTAGCAGAGAGAGGAGCAGGAGAGAGTAGGCAGCCTGGTCAACAGAGTAGCAGAGAGAGGAGCAGGAGAGAGTAGGCAGCCTGGTCAACAGAGTAGCAGAGAGAGGAGCAGGAGAGAGTAGGCAGCCTGGTCAACAGAGTAGCAGAGAGAGGAGCAGGAGAGAGTAGGCAGCCTGGTCAACAGAATAGCAGAGAGAGGAGCAGGAGAGAGCAGGCAGCCTGGTCAACAGAGTAGCAGAGAGAGGAGCAGGAGAGAGTAGGCAGCCTGGTCAACAGAGTAGCAGAGAGAGGAGCAGGAGAGAGTAGGCAGCCTGGTCAACAGAGTAGCAGAGAGAGGAGCAGGAGAGAGTAGGTAGCCTGGTCAACAGAGTAGCAGAGAGAGGAGCAGGAGAGAGTAGGCAGCCTGGTCAACAGAGTAACAGAGAGAGGAGCAGGAGAGAGTAGGCAGCCTGGTCAACAGAGTAGCAGAGAGGGCCTCTGAGTGGTTCCCCAACTCCACATCACCATCTCCACTTTGCTGCACCGCAAAGACTTTCACCCCCGTACCATTCAGAAAGTCAATGCTAACATCACCAGAGGGTGTGGCCTACTCCCGAACGTGCACGTTGCTCACCACCCAACAATCACCCCTGAGCATCTGCACGACCACTCCCACCTGAGGAAGCAGACAGTAGGGATGTTTGCCAAGTCTCTAAAGGACGTGGCACTTGGTAGACAAACACCCCATGCCGCACTAGACAGAGGACCACCCAGAGACCCCTACCAGACCACTGCACCACCAAGGAGCCCCAGGCCCCCTCAACGCCACACCAGACCCTGCGCACCCCACAGGCCCCACCCACCACCAGAGCATCACCACTTCCATCGGCTTAGCCAGACCGGACCGGGCCCAGCCTACTACCCCGCACCAGACCACCACCCCTACCAGACCAGAGAGGAAGCCCCACGGCCCAGAACTGGCCCTCCTCCACTCCACAGGGCCCAACAGCAGGACCAGCGCAGCTACGCAGAGGTCGTCAGAGGACAGGAAAACTCTGTAGGATTGAGTGAGATTAAACAGCTCCTCCAAAACATCTGCACTAAACACGCACGCACGCACGCACACGCACACACACACACACACACACACACACACACACACACACATTGTACTAGAATGTACTTGTTCAATGAATAGGAATATTTATATATACAACAGAAAGAATGTTAGCTGTTATCCTGTTTATCTCACTCTTAACAACTTAATAGTTAGTAGTTACTGTATTTCTGACCGCTATTCTTTCTTTTGGAACATGAAATCACTATCAGTTAGCATGTGGAACATTCAGGGCCTAAACTCATCAACCTATCAGTTAGCATGTGGAACATTCAGGGCCTAAACTCATCAACCTTTGGACTGGAGAGTTTAGCACTGGAGTTCAACAAAAACCTTAAAGATGTTGACGTCATCATTCTGCAGGAGACATGGTGTAAGGCTGACATTGTCACTCACTGTCCCACAGGCTACAGAGAGGTAATTGTGCCGTCACAAAAACACAGCTCTGTCAATAGAAGCAGAGACTCTATTTGGTACAAATCCGAACTACAAAATCGAATTGAAACCCTCAAGATTGGTAAATATCACATTTGGTTAAAACTGAAAAAACAACTTGTACTGACAGAAAAATATGTGTTACTTTGCGCAATATATATCTCCCCCTCAGAATCCCCATATTACTCAGAGGAGATCTTCCCCACCCTTGAGGAAGAGAGGTGCCATTTCCAGGCACACTACCTGATCTAACGACCACACGAGGGGACAGCTTTATTACAGGCCATACTGTTTCTAACTGTCTTCATCTCCCCATAGAAACAACAGTCACAGCACCGTCAACAAAAACACAAGGGATCTGTTGCAGCTCTGTAGAAGCCTGGGTCTGTACTTTGTCAATGGTAGGTTATGGGGGGACTCTTTGGGGAGATTCACCTACTGCTCACCTCTTGGCCACAGTACAGTAGACTCTATGATCACAGACATTGACCCTTTCTCTCTCAGCTCATTCACTGTCAAGCCACTAACACCTCTGTCTGATCACAGCCAAATTACGTTGTTCCTCTAAAGAACAGACATGGAAACAACCAGACATTCACAGCCCAGTAAGCTGTACAACATCAGACATTCATACAGATGGGCTCAAAACAGCACAGAAGAATACCAGAAAGCAACCTGGAACCAAAATATCCAAACACTCTTAGATAACTTTCTGGGTACCACATTCACTCACAGTAAAGAAGGCATCAATCTAGCAGTACAAAACATCAACTATATATTCAGGCAAACGGCAAAAGAAGCACAATTGAAATTGATAAAAAACAAAACAAAAAATATCACAGATGACAACTGGTTTGATGCAGATTGTAAAATTATAAGGAAGAAAATTTGAACACTATCCAACCAAAAGCACAGAGACCCAAATAATGGTGAATTACGCCTTCATTACTGAGAGACTTTAAAACTCTATAAACGTACACTCAGAACCAAAAAAGCACAGTACAACAGCAAGCAGCTGACACTAATTGAGGAGTCCATAAACACAAACAACTTCTGGCAAAATTGGAGAAAAAAAAAACAAGATTTTTTTTTATCTAAACAAGAGGAATTAGCGATACAAAATGGTGACATATGGACAACCCATTTTAAAACACCCATTTTACAACACCATTCAAATTGACACAAACGCAGAACAACGCCAAATTCATGAGAAGTTGAATGGATTAGAAAAAGCTATAAAGGACAATCAAAATCCATTGGACTCCCCAATTACTGACCAGGAGCTCTATAAGAAACTTCAGGCTCTCAAATTTAAAAAAGCATGCGGACCTGATGGCATCCTAAATGAGATGCTCAAACTCACTAGTGCAACATTTCAATTGGCTATATTAAAACTGTTTAATTTGATCCTGAGTGTAGGTTATTTCCCTGACATCTGGAATCAAGGACTCATAACCCCAATCTTTAAAAACGGAGACAAATTTGACCCTAACAATTACAGAGGCATTTGTGTGAACAGTAACCTGGGGAAGGTTTTCTGTAGTATTATAAATGTAAGAGTTCTAAACTTCCTTATCTTCTCTCAAATCAAATCAAATCAAATCAAATTTTATTAGTCACATACACATGGTTAGCAGATGTTAATGCGAGTGTAGCGAAATGCTTGTGCTTCTAGTTCCGACAATGCAGTAATAACCAACAGTAATCTAACCTAACAATTCCACACTACTACCTTACACACACACAAGTGTAAGGGATAAAGAATATGTACATAAAGATATATGGATGAGTGGTGGTACAGAACGGCATGGCAGATGCAGTAGATGGTATAGAGTACGGTATATACATATGAGATGAGTACTGTAGGGTATGTAAACATAAAGTGGCATAGTTTAAAGTGGCTAGTGGTACATGTATTGCATAAAGATGGCAAGATGCAGTAGATGATATAGAGTACAGTATATATACATATGAGATGGGTAATGTAGGGTATGTAAACATTGTATTAAGTGGCATTGCTTAAAGTGGCTAGTGGTACATTTTTACATAATTTCCATCAATTCCCATTTTTAAAGTGGCTGGAGTTGAGTCAGTATGTTGGCAGCGGCCGCTAAATGTTAGTGGTGGCTGTTTAACAGTCTGATGGCCTTGAGATAGAAGCTGTTTTTCAGTCTCTCGGTCCCTGCTTTGATGCACCTGTACTGACCTCGCCTTCTGGATGATAGCGGGGTGAACAGGCAGTGGCTTGGGTGGTTGTTGTCCTTGATGATCTTTATGGCCTTCCTGTGACATCGGGTGGTGTAGGTGTCCTGGAGGGCAGGTAGTTTGCCCCTGGTGATGCGTTCTGCAGACCTCACTACCCTCTGGAGAGCCTTACGGTTGTGGGCGGAGCAGTTGCCGTACCAGGCGGTGATACAGCCCGACAGGATGCTCTCGATTGTGCATCTGTAGAAGTTTGTGAGTGCTTTTGGTGACAAGCCGAATTTCTTCAGCCTCCTGAGGTTGAAGAGGCGCTGCTGCGCCTTCTTCACAACGCTGTCTGTGTGGGTGGACCAGTTCAGTTTGTCCGTGATGTGTACACCGAGGAACTTAAAACTTTCCACCTTCTCCACTACTGACCCGTCGATGTGGATAGGGGGGTGCTCCCTCTGCTGTTTCCTGAAGTCCACAATCATCTCCTTTGTTTTGTTGACGTTGAGTATGAGGTTATTTTCCTGACACCACACTCCGAGGGCCCTCACCTCCTCCCTGTAGGCCGTCTCGTCGTTGTTGGTGATCAAGCCTACCACTGTAGTGTCATCCGCAAACTTGATGATTGAGTTGGAGGCGTGCATGGCCACGCAGTCGTGGGTGAACAGGGAGTACAGGAGAGGGCTCAGAACGCACCCTTGTGGGGCCCCAGTGTTGAGGATCAGCGGGGTGGAGATGTTGTTACCTACCCTCACCACCTGGGGGCGGCCCGTCAGGAAGTCCAGGACCCAGTTGCACAGGGCGGGGTCGAGACCCAGGGTCTCGAGCTTGATGACGAGTTTGGAGGGTACTATGGTGTTAAATGCTGAGCTGTAATCGATGAACAGCATTCTCACATGGGTATTCCTCTTGTCCAGATGGGTTAGGGCAGTGTGCAGTGTGGTTGCGATTGCGTCGTCTGTGGACCTATTGGGTCGGTAAGCAAATTGGAGTGGGTCTAGGGTGTCCGGTAGGGTGGAGGTGATATGG
Source organism: Salvelinus alpinus (assembly GCF_045679555.1). Lineage (NCBI taxonomy): Eukaryota > Metazoa > Chordata > Actinopteri > Salmoniformes > Salmonidae > Salvelinus > Salvelinus alpinus. The sequence goes on along the minus strand of NC_092094.1, from coordinate 28,947,293 downwards.
TCCTTGACTAGTCTCTCAAAGCACTTCATGATGACGGAAGTGAGTGCTACGGGGCGGTAGTCGTTTAGCTCAGTTACCTTAGCTTTCTTGGGAACAGGAACAATGGTGGCCCTCTTGAAGCATGTGGGAACAGCAGACTGGGATAAGGATTGATTGAATATGTCCGTAAACACACCAGCCAGCTGGTCTGCGCATGCTCTGAGGACGCGGCTGGGAATGCCGTCTGGGCCTGCAGCCTTGCGAGGGTTAACACGTTTAAATGTTTTACTCACCTCGGCTGCAGTGAAGGAGAGCCCGCAGGTTTTGGTAGGGGGCCGTGTCAGTGGCACTGTATTGTCCTCAAAGCGGGCAAAAAAGTTGTTTAGCCTGTCTGGGAGCAAGACATCCTGGTCCTCGACGGGGCTGGTTTTCTTTTTGTAATCCGTGATTGACTGTAGACCCTGCCACATACCCCTTGTGTCTGAGCTGTTGAATTTCGACTCGATTTTGTCTCTGTACTGAGACTTGGCCTGTTTGATTGCCTTGCGGAGAGAATAGCTACACTGTTTGTATTCGGTCATGCTTCCGGTCACCTTGCCCAGGTTAAAAGCAGTGGTTCGCGCTTTCAGTTTCACGCGAATGCTGCCGTCAATCCACGGTTTCTGGTTTGGGAATGTTTTTATCGTTGCTGTGGGTACGACATCGTCAATGCACTTCCTAATGAACTCGCTCACCGAATCAGCATATTCGTCAATATTGTTGTTGGACGCGATGCGGAACATATTCCAATCTGCGTGATCGAAGCAGTCTTGAAGCGTGGATTCAGATTGGTCGGACCAGCGTTGAACAGACCTGAGCGCGGGAGCTTGTTGTTTGAGTTTTTGTTTGTAGGCTGGAATCAACAAAATGGAGTCGTGGTCAGCTTTTCGGAAAGGGGGGCGGGGGAGGGCCTTATAAGCGTCGCGGAAATTAGTGTAACAATGGTCTAGTGTTTTTCCAGCCCTGGTAGCACAATCGATATGCTGATAGAATTTAGGGAGTTTTGTTTTTAGATTAGCCTTGTTAAAATCCCCAGCTACGATGAATGCAGCCTCAGGGTGTGTGGTTTCCAGTTTACAAAGAGTCAGATAAAGTTCGTTCAGGGCCATCGATGTGTCTGCTTGGGGGGGAATGTATACGGCTGTGATTATGATTGACGAGAATTCCCTTGGTAGATAATGCGGTCGACATTTGATTGTGAGGAGTTCTAGATCAGGTGAACAGAACGACTTGAGTTCTTGTGTGTTGTTATGATGATCACACCACTTCTCGTTAATCATAAGGCATACCCCCCCGCCCCTCTTCTTACCGGAAAGATGTTTGTTTCTGTCGGCGCGATGCATGGAGAAACCAGCTGGCTGCACCGACTCCGTTAGCGTCCCTTGAGTTAGCCATGTTTCCGTGAAGCAGAGCACGTTGCAATCCCTGATGTCTCTCTGGAATGCTACCCGTGCTCGGATTTCATCAACCTTATTGTCAAGAGACTGGACATTGGCGAGTAGTATGCTAGGGAGTGGAGCGCGATGTGCCCGTCTCCGAAGCCTGACCACGAGACCGCCACGTTTTCCCCTTTTTCGGCGTCGCACAGGGTCGCCGGCTGGGATCAGATCCATTGTATTGTGTGGAAGGCAAGACACTGGATCCGTTTCGGGAAAGTCATATTCCTGGTAGGAACGATGATGAGTTGACGTTAATCGTATATTCAGTAGTTCCTCCCGACTGTATGTAATGAAACCTAAGATTACCCGGGGTACCGATGTAAGAAATAACACGTAAAAAAACAAAATACTGCATATTTTCCAAGGAGCACGAAGCGAGGCAGCCATCTCTTTTCGGCGCCGGAAGTAGGACATATTCTCTGGGATATGTGGGACGGTAGCGTCCCACTTGGCCAAAAGCCAGACAAAATGTAGCGCGCCAAATTCAAATATATTACTATAAAAATCAATCTCCATGAAATCACACATGAAAGACACCAAATTAAAGCTACACATGTTGTGAATCCAGCCAACATGTCTGATTTCAAAAGGATTTACGGCGAAAGCACACCAAACGATTATGTTAGCTCAGTACATAGCCACAGAAAAACACAGCCATTTCCCCAGCAAAAGATAGTAGTCACAAAAAGCAGAAATAGAGATAAAATTAATCACTAACCTTTGATTATCTTCATTATCTTGATTATCTTCATCAGATGACACTCATAGGTGTATCATGTTACACA
>NC_092094.1:28892551-28940051 GCF_045679555.1 Salvelinus alpinus | reverse complement strand
TGAGGATGGGATTGGGAGGAGGGAGGGAGGGAGGGTGAGACGAATGGCTGAGAAGAGGGTATGAGAGATATTATTATTATTTGTATTTAACCTCTATTTAACTAGGCTAGTGTCACCCCCTGACCTTAGAGATCCTTTTTATGTCTCTATTTTGGTGGTCAGGGCGTGAGTTGGGGTGGGCATTCTATGTTTTTGTTCTATGTTGTCTATTTCTATGTGTTTGGCCGGGTGTGGTTCTCAATCAGGGGCAGCTGTCTATCGTTGTCTCTGATTGAGAACCATACTTAGGTAGCCTTTTCCCACCTGTGTTTTGTGGGTAGTTGTTTTCTGTTTTGTGTCTGTACCAGACAGAACTGTTTTGTTTGTTCCGTTTTGTTATTTTTTGTTCTAGTGTTCAGTGTTATTAAAAGTCATGAACACGTACCACGCTGCACCTTGGTCCTCTCCTTCTTCCTCAGACGAACGTCATTACAGCTAGTCAGTAGTTAATAGTGTTTTATTATGCACTGTGATTCCTGGGCTGATTAAATGATAGCAGATGAGATCTTCAGCTGGCTGGAAACATGAAGAGTCCAGAGCTGGTTAAAAATGCATTAAACATGCAGCTAGATTAACCCTCTGTCTGTCTGAGGGAGAGGAGGGGGAGTGAACAGCCACTACTGAACAACAGTGCTGGAGCTACCATTGGGATTCTCCATCTCTTTCCATTTCTCTCTCCCTCTCTTAACCCCCACAACACAGCATGCATGAGGAGGTTATAGTCTGTTTGTGGCGGGGGTATATGGGTGAGGAGAAAGGTGGAGGGGGTATATGGGTGAGGAGAGAGGTGGAGGGGGTATATGGGTGAGGAGAGAGGTAGAGGGGGTATATGGGTGAGGAGAGAGGTGGAGGGGGTATATGGGTGAGGAGAGAGGTGGAGGGGGTATATGGGTGAGGAGAGAGGTGGAGGGGGTATATGGGTGAGGAGAGAGATGGAGGGGGTATATGGGTGAGGAGAGAGGTGGAGGGGGTATATGGGTGAGGAGAGAGGTGGAGGGGGTATATGGGTGAGGAGAGAGGTGGAGGGGGTATATGGGTGAGGAGAGAGGTGGAGGGGGTATATGGGTGAGGAGAGAGGTGGAGGGGGTATATGGGTGAGGAGAGAGGTGGAGGGGGTATATGGGTGAGGAGAGAGGTGGAGGGGGTATATGGGTGAGGAGAGAGGTGGAGGGGGTATATGGGTGAGGAGAGAGGTGGAGGGGGTATATGGGTGAGGAGAGAGATGGAGGGGGTATATGGGTGAGGAGAGAGGTGGAGGGGGTATATGGGTGAGGAGAGAGGTGGAGGGGGTATATGGGTGAGGAGAGAGGTGGAGGGGGTATATGGGTGAGGAGAGAGGTGGAGGGGGTATATGGGTGAGGAGAGAGGTGGAGGGGGTATATGGGGAGAGAGGTGGAGGGGGTATATGGGTGAGGAGAGAGGTGGAGGGGGTATATGGGTGAGGAGAGAGGTGGAGGGGGTATATGGGTGAGGAGAGAGGTGGAAGGGGTATATGAGTGAGGAGAGAGGTGGAGGGGGTATATGGGTGAGGAGAGAGGTGGAGGGGGTGTATGGGTGCGGAGCGAGGTGGAGGGGGTATATGGGTGAGGAGAGAGGTGGAGGGGGTATATGGGTGAGGAGAGAGGTGGAGGGGGTAAATGGGCGAGGAGAGAGGTGGAGGGGGTATATGGGTGAGGAGAGAGGTGGAGGGGGTATATGGGTGAGGAGAGAGGTGGAGGGGGTATATGGGTGAGGAGAGAGGTGGAGGGGGTATATGGGTGAGAAGAGAGGTGGAGGGGGTATATGGGTGAGGAGAGAGGTGGAGGGGGTATATGGGTGAGGAGAGAGGTGGAGGGGGTATATGGGTGAGGAGAGAGGTGGAGGGGGTATATGGGTGAGGAGAGAGGTGGAGGGGGTATATGGGTGAGGAGAGAGGTAGAGGGGAGATATGGGTGAGGAGAGAGGTGGAGGGGGTATATGGGCGAGGAGAGAGGCGAGGGGGTATATGGGTGAGGAGAGAGAGAGGTGGAGGGGGTATATGGGTGAGGAGAGAGAGAGGTGGAGGGGGTATATGGGTGAGGAGAGAGGTGGAGGGGGTAAATGGGTGAGGAGAGAGGTGGAGGGGGTATATGGGTGAGGAGAGAGGTGGAGGGGGTAAATGGGTGAGGAGAGAGGTGGAGGGGGTATATGGGTGAGGAGAGAGGTGGAGGGGGTATATGGGTGAGGAGAGAGGTGGAGGGGGTATATGGGTGAGGAGAGAGGTGGAGGTGGTATATGGGTGAGGAGAGAGGCGGAGGGGGTATATGGGTGAGGAGAGAGGCGGAGGGGGTATATGGGTGAGGAGAGAGGTGGAGGAGGGGGTAGAACTTAGGCCAGCTACTATTCAATAAAATATCCTTATGTAAGTGTTGTGAGATGTTGTCTCATTTGTAGTTTTACCAAAAGTATTTTAGAGTCGTTTTTAAATACACCAGGCAGCATATACAGTACAATAGGATATGCTGTAGTAGCCAAGCAGATCAGGCTGCCTGTATTGTGTCTATTGGAGAGAGTCCAGACAGCGTGCGTGCGTGCGTGCGTGCGTGCGTGCGTGCGTGCGTGCGTGCGTGTGTGTGTGTGGTCGTATAGGTTCAGAGTGACTGACAGCCTTGCCAGCTATTCTCCAGATCCTCCTGATAACCTCCACCCACCCCTAACACTGTCTCTCTCTGTACAGCCAAGATGGGGTAAAGACCCAGCTACAGTATTTCCTGTTCACCACCATACAGACCACTCATTACCCCTCACTAACACATGAATGGAAAACACATTGATTCTCTTTCACCAGCGTCCATTTTCGCCTGGCCTGGACACAGAGGTAGGATGTGGTGCTCATCTACCCTTTCCAGTGTGATATCAGGTAGAGACTTATAAGGGAAGGTAAAAGTGGATCTTTATCAAGAGGGGAATTAAGGCTGAGAGCTCCATTTCAAAGGTATATAAGGCCAATATATTAACTGGGCCTCCAGAAAAGGAGAGAGAGAGATAGTTGGGGAGAGGCGAGGCGAGGCGAGGCGAGGCGAGGCGAGGCGAGGCGAGGCGAGGAGAGGAGAGGAGAGGAGAGGAGAGGAGAGGAGAGGAGAGGAGAGGAGAGGAGAGGACTGGGGACACCTTGAGAATGAACAGAAGACCTTGCTGAAACAGCAATCTTCACACAGAGAGAGAGGGAGGGGCGGAGGAAGGGAGCTGGGAGGGAGGGAGAGAGAGAGAGAGAGAGATGGGTAGAGTTAGAGTGTAGAAAGGAGGAGAGAGAGATGGGTAGAGTTAGAGTGTAGAAAGGAGGAGAGAGAGATGGGTAGAGTTAGGGTGTAGAAAGGAGGAGAGAGAGATGGGTAGAGTTAGAGTGTAGAAAGGAGGAGAGAGAGAGATGGGTAGAGTTAGAGTGTAGAAAGGAGGAGAGAGTCACGTTTAATTCAAATCACATTTGATTGGTCACATACACATATTTGTCAGATGTTATTGCGGGTGTAGCAAAATACTTGTGTTCCTAGCTCCAACAGTGCAGTAGTGTCTAACAATTCACAACAATACACACCTGTTAAAAAAGGTAATGTGTGTCAGCTGTATAAGAGAAGTATTTTACATATACACACATACAAACATCCACACACACACACACACACACACACACACACACACACACACACACACACACACACACACACACACACACACACACACACACACACACACACACACACACACACACACACACACACACACACACACACAATCCTACAATGCCTATGAGGAACATCCTACAATGCCTATGAGGAACATTTTGGGCAATTTCTTGGAAAATGCCCAAAATATGGCCACACCACACAACTGAACAAGAGATGACAGTTTACCCCTGGAGACAGAGACTAACTGTGTCCACAAACACACAAACAACCTGTCCCACACACACACACACACACACACACACACCTGTTCCAGCGGTGAGCTCCATTAATCTTCTACTAGGCCCTGTCCTCAGCGGGCTAACCCAGGTAAGAGAGGGGGAGGCTGGGGCAGAGCAGCAGGAGAGTGCCCCTGTCCGAATCAGGCCTTCAGGAACATTAGCCCCAGGAGCAGCAGGGGCAGACCTACCTCAGAGGGGGTGAAGGGGATTGGTGTTGTGGTGTAGAGAAGGGAGGCAGAGGAGACACACACTTACTCACATATACACAAACACTCAATCCGCCGTTTGAATGCAATTGTATCCCTGACTAAGCCCTGTCTTAACCCATGTTGTCAGCGAAAGAACTACAGAAAAATCATAACCAAGATGAGCAATACAGTCCACATACAGAAGTTGAAAACAAGCGTGAGAGTTGCAGTATTTCCCTCAGGAGTGAGGCTGAGGTTTTCGCCATGAAAGCCCCTGCCAAAAACATGGAGACCACAGCAGGAAGACAAGGACACTGCATGAGTTGAGGTGTCTTCAAATCAGACTATGTCAGAGTTCAGTTGATTCAATAGACAAAAATGCTTTCTTAGTCAGAGAGTTCAGCCTCTCTCTCCTCAGTCCCAGAGCTGACCTCACCCTGGCCTGTTCATGGAACAACCAAGCTCCAGCCCCAGGGGTCACCCTGCCTCTCTGTACCCACTCTCCCGTCTCCTCTCCTGGGCAAGGCCCTGAACAAACAAGCCCTCTGTCTGGGGCTCCTCCAAAAAACCCAAACAGCTCAGCCCAAGTCAAAGCATTATTACATGGCTCAATGGAGCAGACACACACACACACACACACACACACACACACACACACACACACACACACACACACACACACACAGTAGTGTATTGATCATGGGGCCTCTTCTCTCCCAATTAACCCTGAGATCTGATGACTGGGGACCACAGACATCCCTTCTCTCCTTCACTACATATCTTCTTCCTCTCCTTTATCCCTCCTATACTTTCTATAGATCCTTTCTCTGGTGATTCTCTCTGTTATCTCTGTATTCTCTCTGTTGATACTATGTGGTGAGAACACTGGTCCTGATGTCTCACTGAGATGAAATCAATGTCCACAGACAGCAGGGGGAAGAAAACAGCACAACAAATCAGCATGTTATAACAGCACCTTCAATATGTCATAACAGCACCTTCAATATGTCATAACAGCACCTTAAATATGTCATAACAGCACCTTCAATATGTCATAACAGCACCTTCAATATGTCATAACAGCACCTTAAATATGTCATAACAGCACCTTCAATATGTCATAACACCACATTCAATATGTCATAATACCACCTTCAATATGTCATAACAGCACCTTCAATATGTCATAACAGCACCTTCAATATGTCATAACAGCACCTTAAATATGTCATAACAGCACCTTCAATATGTCATAACAGCACCTTAAATGTCATAACACCACCTTCAATATGTCATAACAGCACCTTCAATATGTCATAACAGCACCTTCAATATGTCATAACAGCACCTTCAATATGTCATAACAGCACCTTAAATATGTCATAACAGCACCTTCAATATGTCATAACAGCACCTTAAATGTCATAACACCACCTTCAATATGTCATAACAGCACCTTCAATATGTCATAACAGCACCTTCGATATGTCATAACAGCACCTTCAATATGTCATAACAACACCTTCAATATGTCATAACAGCACCTTCAATATGTCATAACAGCACCTTCAATATGTCATAACAGCACCTTCAATATGTCATAACAGCACCTTCAATATGTCATAACAGCACCTTCAATATGTCATAACAGCACCTTCAATATGTCATAACAACACCTTCAATATGTCATAACAGCACCTTCAATATGTCATAACACCACCTTCAATATGTCATAATACCACCTTCAATATGTCATAACAGCACCTTCAATATGTCATAACAACACCTTCAATATGTCATAACAGCACCTTCAATATGTCATAACAACACCTTCAATATGTCATAACAGCACCTTCAACATGTCATAACAGCACCTTCAATATGTCATAACAGCACCTTCAATATGTCATAACAGCACCTTCAATATGGCATAACAGCACCTTCAATATGTCATAACAGCACCTTCAATATGTCATAACAGCACCTTCAATATGTCATAACAGCACCTTCAATATGGCATAACAGCACCTTCAATATGTCATAACAGCACCTTCAATATGGCATAACCCTAACCCTAACCCATAACACCAACCCCCTGTCTTTAACTCCCCTCCCACTCTCTTTCCACCAACCCCCTGTCTTTAACCCCCCTCCCACTCTCTCTCCACCAACCCGCTGTCTTTAACCCCCCTCCCACACTCTCTCCACCAACCCCCTGTCTTTAACCCCCCCCACTCTCTTTCCACCAACCCCGTCTTTAACCCCCCTCCCACTCTCTCTCCACCAACCCCCTGTCTTTAACCCCCCTCCCACTCTCTTTCCACCAACCCCCTGTCTTTAACCCCCCTCCCACTCTCTCCACCAACCCCCTTTCTTTAACTCCCCTCCCACTCTCTCTCCACCAACCCGCTGTCTTTAACTCCCCTCCCACTCTCTCTCCGCCAACCCCCTGCCTTTAACCCCCCTCCCACTCTCTCTCCGCCAACCCCCTGTCTTTAACCCCCCTCCCACTCTCTCTCTCCACCAACCCCCTGTCTTTAACCCCCCTCCCACTCTCTCTCCGCCAACCCCCTGTCTTTAACCCCCCTCCCACTCTCTCCCCACCGACCCCCTGTCTTTAACCCCCCTCCCACTCTCTCTCTCCACCAACCCCCTGTCTTTAACCCCCCTCCCACTCTCTCTCCACCAACCCCCTGTCTTTAACTCCCCTCCCACTCTCTCTCCGCCAACCCCCTGTCTTTAACCCCCCTCCCACTCTCTCTCTGCCAACCCCCTGTCTTTAACTCCCCTCCCACTCTCTCCACCAACCTCCTGTCTTTAACCCCCCTCCCACTCTCTACCAACCCCCTGCCTTTAACTCCCCTCCCAATCTCTCTCTGCCAACCCCCTGTCTTTAACCCCCCTCCCACTCTCTCTCCACCAACCCTCTGTCTTTAACTCCCCTCCCATTCTCTACCAACCCCATGCCTTTAACTCCCCTCCCACTCTCTCTCTGCCAACCCCCTGTCTTTAACCCCCCTCCCACTCTCTCCACCAACCCCCTGTCTTTAACTCCCCTCCCACTCTCTCCACCAACCCCCTGTCTTTAACTCCCCTCCCACTCTCTCCACCAACCCCCTGTCTTTAACTCCCCTCCCACTCTCTCTACCAACCCCCTGTCTTTAACCCCCCTCCCACTCTCTCCACCAACCCCCTGTCTTTAACTCCCCTCCCACTCTCTCTACCAACCCCCTGCATTTAACCCCCCTCCCACTCTCTACCAACCCCCTGCCTTTAACTCCCCTCCCACTCTCTCTCTGCCAACCCCCTGTCTTTAACCCCCCTCCCACTCTCTCTCCACCAACCCTCTGTCTTTAACTCCCCTCCCATTCTCTACCAACCCCATGCCTTTAACTCCCCTCCCACTCTCTCTCTGCCAACCCCCTGTCTTTAACCCCCCTCCCACTCTCTCCACCAACCCCCTGTCTTTAACCCCCCTCCCACTCTCTCTCCACCAACCCCCTGTCTTTAACTCCCCTCCCACTCTCTCTCTCCACCAACCCCCTGTCTTTAACCCCCCTCCCACTCTCTCTCCACCAACCCCCTGTCTTTAACCCCCCTCCCACTCTCTCTCCACCAACCCCCTGTCTTTAACTCCCCTCCCACTCTCTCTCTCCACCAACCCCCTGTCTTTAACCCCCCTCCCACTCTCTCTCTCCACCAACCCCCTGTCTTTAACCCCCCTCCCACTCTCTCTCCACCAACCCCCTGTCTTTAACTCCCCTCCCACTCTCTCCACCAACCTCCTGTCTTTAACCCCCCTCCCACTCTCTACCAACCCCCTGCCTTTAACCCCCCTCCCACTCTCTCTCTCCACCAACCCCCTGTCTTTAACCCCCCTCCCACTCTCTCTCTCCACCAACCCCCTGTCTTTAACCCCCCTCCCACTCTCTCTCTCCACCAACCCCCTGTCCCAAAGATAAGATGCAGTAGCCTGGTGCCCAACACTCATTAACAGTCATATCAACACACCAGGGGCAGTGTAATTAGTGTAGACATAAAGACGTGTGTGTGTGGTGTGTGTGTGTCAGTTGTTTTAAGTCACATACTAAAGAAAACAGTCCATTAGGGGTAATACATAATAGGTTAGACTTAATGACAGGATGCACATCATTCATTCACCATGACAAAGCATCCAGTCGTGGGGAAAGTTTGCCTCCGTACACAACTCAAAGTGCCTTTATAGATTTACATGGTATTTATAGTTCTTTGTACGGTATAAGATACGATATATAACCACATAGATAACCATCAATATTCTGAGGCATCTATGTCTAATAATACACCTCAATACCTGCTGCTTCCCCGTCAGGCTTCAGCTCATCCTAAACCCTTCCAGACAACAACAACAGCCCCAGCAATGGTAGGCTTCCACAGACACTACAACACTACAGCCCTAACAGTAGTGTGCTCTCAGGCAGAGACAGTCTATCAATGTATCTGCAGGTGGGAAGGCAGTACAGACCCAGAATTACGCAGAATATTAAACCACAACACCTTTCCTGGCAAAGAACAAAACAGCATTATATGCACATTGTTTTGTTTGCATTTTATTCCAAAACATCACATTGAATCAATCTTGTAATACTTTGGACTGAATAAACATGGAGATGTGCTTGAATAAATACCAGGAAGGAAAATGGAATTCACACGCAGGACTATTATCTAGCCAGTTCATTTATCAATGCCACTGTTGAGGCCATAACAGACACCACATAAAAAATACACAGATAATCATGTCTTTCCCCTTTCCATTCTGTTCTCTTTAAGTGAAAGAATAAATATTGGGATTTATATCCAATTTACATTTTTATCAGAATCAAGATGGAGGCCAAACCTGTTCCAACTATTTTATATTCAGTTGCTACGACGAAAATAAAGAATGAACGAATACAATAACAAAACATGACAATCTCCAATCTTAAACAGGAAAATCATTACGAGTAACATGAGGGGCCAGCTGGCTGCTGTCTGATGCACCAATACACATACACACACACACACACACACACACACACACACACACACACACACACACACACACACACACACACACACACACACACACACACACACACACACACACACGATTGAGTGCCTCTCATAAAGACATATATTCATAATATATTATGCACAATAACCGTTTAATGGGTGTTAAATGTTGGTTATTCACTAACAGTAGGCCCAGCCACCATATGGAAGGAGTGTTTTATCCCCTCCTAATGTCCATCGGTCTCCTCTCAGTGATGTGCAGGGAGGGACACTAGAAAGGTGTTGCTGATGAAACAGGTAAACACAGCCAGGGTGAGTGAACACACAGATCACACCACGGTAGAGAGGCACACAGTCTACATGTACAATATGACTGGAAGATGATGTTATCATTCTAACTATTTCACTTTTTCATTGACAAATCATGTTGTATTTTCATAAAAATACATATTTTATTGAACTGTCTCCATCTCATCTTGAAAAGCACTCCTGTCAAAAGTATGTGTGTGCTGCTATGCGTGTTTATAGGGATCATTTATCCTGCTCTGTGGGCTACTGTAGTGTAATGTAAAGCAGTGGCCTCAGAGCCCAGGTACACAGTAACGTATTGTTGCATCTCCTTTATGGGCTACATTAACTACAGCTGATTGAGAGGAAAACAGAAACTGCAACACACACACACACACACACACACACACACACACACACACACACACACACACACACACACACACACACACACACACACACACACACACACACACACACACACACACACACACACACACACACACACACACACACACACACATACACACACACACACATCTGTTTCTCAGTCTGACTATAGCAGCCGTTCAGCAAAGATATAGGATGATTATGTATTAGTACTGGGGAGAAGCAACATTTCTGATCCAACAGTCAAACCATTCTCAGACCACTTTAATTCCTCCTATCCAGTCTACTGAACAAACCATCTCACCATCTCTGTCTGGGCCGTAAAGCTCCACGAACACTGGCTCTTCAGCTGTCTGAGACCAAGTACATGGTAGAAACCTAGAGGCCATTATTGTGGTATGCCTCCCTGCCTGTTGACAAGGCTTTTATATGATGAGGTGGCTGGCGCGGTGTAGAGTAGAGCCTGACTGATATACCGCTGCACCCATATTATCAGCTGATATTGGCCTTTTACTCATATCGTGGTATCAGCCGATAACTCCACCAATAACCGATCTTCAATAAATAAGATGGGAAAAGGGATTCTCATGCTGATCTGAACACTTATGGCCATTCTCATGTGTCATTATTTTCACTATGTATGAAATCAACATTTGAAGCATAGTTATGAGAATTGACTGTGGAAGAATTACACTTTTCATTTCCTGTAGTAAAACAGGCAGATATATCGTATCGGTAGGTTTCGTCCCTCCAAAAATCGGAATTGGTATCGGACCCATAAAAACATATTGGTCGGGCTCTAGTATAGAGTCCATTATCATATGCGCACGTGCGCACACACAGACACACAGACACACACACACACACACACACACACACACACACACACACACACACACACACACACACACACACACACACACACACACACAATTACAATATGTAGAGAGGAGTAGACGCTGGCTGAACTAATACTAATGCACGTTAACTGTGGCTTGTGGAGGTGGGAGGCACACACACACCTTACAGAGTTCATTTTTCATATCACACACAGACACACAACTCTCCTCCCATACACATCAACTGCTCAATGTAGTCCGATGCGTGGTCCTTCATTTGTCATGCAAACGGTAATTTAGTGAGACTGCCTATTGATTGAGTGTTGCTTGTCTACGAAACAATGGCACTTCAATCGTGTGTGTGTATGTGTGTGTGTGTGTGTGTGTGTGTGTGTGTGTGTGTGTGTGTGTGTGTGTGTGTGTGTGTGTGTGTGTGTGTGTGTGTGTGTGTGTGTGTGTGTGTGTGTGTGTGTGTGTGTGTGTGTGCGCTGCAGTGACTGATTTAAGAGATGGATAACAAGCAGATATATGCCCCACCCTCTCTCCTGATTAATGACAGTAGCCAAAGCAGCTGTGGACTACATGTCATGATTTAACCATAGCAGCCCTCATCTAGAGATTACATTTTTCAAATTAGAGTCATTTAGCAGCCGCTCTTATCCAGAGCGACTTACAGTAGAGTAGTGAGTGCATACACGGTTGACTTTTTTCATACTGGTCGCCCGTGTTGTTTAGTGATGTTAAATGTGTTTCTTCTAGTTGTTTGGTGATGTTAAATGTGTTTATTCTGTTCATTTTTTATTACACATGCTTTGGCAATGTAGACACACTGTATGTTTCCAATGTTAATAAAGCCCCTTTATTAGCGGCGAGGAGAGGGATGGAAATATATAAATATACTTAAACTCAGTTTTTCACAATTCCTGACATTTAATCCTAGTAAAGATTCCTTGTGTTAGGTCAGTTACGATCACCACTTTATTTTAAGAATGTGAAATGTCAGAATAATAGTAGAGAATTATTTATTTCAGATTTTATTTCTTTCATCACATTCCCAGTGAGTCAGACGTTTACATACATTCAATTAGTATTTGGTAGAATTGCCTTTAAATTGTTTAACTTGGGTCAAACGTTTCGGGTAGCCTTCCACAAGCTTCCCACAATAAGTTGGGTGAATTTTGGCCCATTCCTCCTGACAGAGCTGGTGTAACTGAGTCAGGTTTGTAGGCCCCCTTGCTCACACACGCTTTTTCAGTTCTGCCCACAAATGTTCTATAGGATTGAGGTCAGGGCTTTGTGATGGCCACTCCAATACCTTGACTTTGCTGTCCTTAAGCCATTTTGACACAACTTTGGAAGTATGCTTGGGGTCATTATTCATTTGGAAGACCCATTTGCGACCAAGCTTTAACTTCATGACTGATGTCTTGAGATGTTGCTTCAATATATGCACATCATTTTCCTACCTCATGATGCCATCTATTTTGTGAAGTGCACCAGTCCCTCCTGCAGCAAAGCACCACCACAACATGATGCTGCCACCCCCGTGCTTCACGGTTGGGATGGTGTTCTTCGGCTTGCAAGCCATTTTTCCTCCAAACATAACGATCATCATTATGGCCAAACAGTTCTATTTTTATTTCATCAGACCAGAGGACATTTCTCCAAAAAGTACGATCTTTGTCCCCATGTGCAGTTGCAAACCGTAGTCTGGCTTTTTTATGGCGGTTTTGGAGCAGTGGCTTCTTACTTGCTGTGCGGCCTTTCAGGTTATGTCGATACGATATAGGACTCGTTTTACTGTGGATATAGATACTTTTGTACCTGTTTCCTCCAGCATCTTCACAAGGTCCTTTGCTGTTGTTCTGGGATTGATTTGCACTTTTCACACCAAAGTACGTTCATCTCTAGGAGACAGAACGCATCTCCTTCCTGAGCGGTATGATGGCTGTGTGGTCCTATGGTGTTTATACTTGCGTACTATTGTTTGTACAGATGAACGTGGTACCTTCAGGCGTTTGGAAATTGCTCCCAAGGATGAACCTGACTTCTGGAGGTCTACATTTTTTTCTGAGGTCTTGGCTGATTTTTTTTGATTTTCCCATGATATCAAGCAAAGAGGCACTGAGTTTGAAGGTAGGCCTTGAAATACATCCACAGGTACACCTCCAATTGACTCAAATGATGTAATTTAGCATATCAGAAGCTTCTAAAGCCATGACATCCTTTTCTGGAATTTTCCAAGCTGTGTAAAGGCACAGTAAAATTAGTGTATGTAAACTTCTGACCCACTGGACTTGTGGGATGGAGGGAGGGAGGAGGAGAGATGTATAGAGTAGAGGTCGACCAATTAATCGGAATGGCCGATTAATTAGGGCCGATTTCAAGTTTTCATAACAATCGGAAATCGGTAATTTTGGACGCCGATTTTGCCGAATTGTTGTTGTTTTTTTAACACCTTTATTTAACTAGGCAAGTCAGTTAAGTACACATTCTTATTTTCAATGACGGCCTAGGAACGATGGGTTAACTGCCTTGTTCAGGGGCAGAACGACAGATGTTTACCTTGTCAGCTCAGGGATTCAATCTTGCAACCTTACGGTTAACTAATCCAATGCTCTAACCACCTGCCTCACGAGGAGCCCGCCTGTTACGCGAATGCAGTAAGAAGCCAAGGTAAGTTGCTAGCTAGCATTAAACTTATCTTATAAAAAACAATCAATCAATCATAATCACTAGTTATAACTACACATGGTTGATGATATTACTAGTTAATCTAGCGAGATTTATCTTTTCGAGATGATAGTTTCCGGATTCGACCATATTAATGAACTAAGGCTCGTATTTCTGTGTGTTATTATGTTATAATTAAGTCTATGATTTGATAGAGCAGTCTGACTGAGCGATGGTGGGCACCAGCAGGCTCGTAAGCATTCATTCAAACAGCACTTTCGTGCGTTTTGCCAGCAGCTCTGCTGTTTATGAATTCAAGCCTATCAACTCCCGAGATTAGGCTGGTGTAACCGATGTGAAATGGCTAGCTAGTTAGCGGGGTGCGCGCTAATAGCGTTTCAAACGTAACTCGCTCTGAGACTTGGGAGTAGTTGTTCCCCTTGCTCTGCATGGGTAACGCTGCTTCGAGGGTGGCTGTTGTCGATGTGTTCCTGGTTCGAGCCCAGGTAGCGGCGAGGAGAGGGACGGAAGCTATACTGTTACACTGGCAATACTAAAGTGCCTATTAGAACATCCAATAGTCAAAGGTACATGAAATACAAATCGCATAGAGAGAAATAGTCCTATAATTCCTATAACTACAACCTAAAACTTCTTACCTGGGAATATGGAAGACTCATGTTAAAAGGAACCACCAGCTTTCATATGTTCTCATGTTCTGAGCAAGGAACTTAAACGTTAGCTTTCTTACATGGCACATATTGCACTTTCTTCTCCAACACTATGTTTTTGCATTATTTAAACCAAATCATTATTTATTTGAGGCTAAATTGATTTTATTGATGTATTATATTAAGTTAAAATAAGTGTTCATTCAGTATTGTTGTAATTGTCATTATTACAAATACATTTTTAAAAATTGGCCGATTAATCGGTATCGGCTTTTTTGGTCCTCCAATAATCGGTATCGGTATCGGCGTTGAAAAATCATAATCGGTTGACCTCTAGTATAGAGTGAGGAGGAGAGAGGGATGGAGGGAGGGAGGAGGAGAGGTGGATAGAGGGAGGAGGAGAGATGGATAGAGGGGGGATGAGAGATGTAGAGAGGGAGGAGATAGGAATAGAGGGAAGATGAGAAAGGGATAGAGGGAGGAGGAGAGATGAATAGAGGGAGGAGATAGGAATAGAGGGAAGATGAGAAAGGGATAGAGGGAGGAGGAGAGATGAATAGAGGGAGGAGGAGAAGAGGGATAGAGAGAGGAGGAGAGATGTATTGAGGGAGGAGGAGAGATGGATGGAGGGAGGAGGAGAGATGGATAGAGAGAGGAGGAAGATGAATAGAGGGAAGAGGAGGAGAGGGATAGAGAGAGGAGGAGAGATGTATAGAGGGAGGAGGAGAGATGGATGGAGGGAGGAGGAGAGATGGATAGAGAGAGGAGATAGGAATAGAGGGAAGATGAGGAAGGGATAGAGGGAGGAGAAGAGATGAATAGAGGGAGGAGGAGGAGAGGGATAGAGGAAGGAGAAGAGATGTATAGAGGGAGGAGGAGAGATGGATGGAGGGATGAGGAGAGATGGATAGAGAGAGGAGGAGAGATGAATAGAGGGAAGAGGAGGAGAGGGATAGAGGGAGGAGGAGAGATGTACACTACCAGTCAACATTTTTAGAACACCTCAAGGGTTTTTCTTTATTATTGTAGAATAATACTGAAGACATCAAAACTATGAAATAACACATGGAATCATGTAGTAACCGAAAAAGTGTTAAACAAATCCAAATATATTTTATACTTGAGATAATTCAAAGTAGCCACCCTTTGTCTTGGTGATAGAGGGAGGAGGAGAGAGGGATAGAGGGAAGAGGAGAGTGAGAGAGTGGGATTGATCAAATCAAATTGATTTATATATCCCTTCTTACATCAGCTGATATCTCAAAGTGCTGTACAGATAGAGGGAGGAGGAGAGATGGATACAGGGAGGAAGAGAGGGATAGAGGGAGGAAGAGAGAGGGACAGTGGGAGGAGGAGAGATAGATAGATGGATAGAGGGAGGAGGAGAGAGGGATAAAGGGAGGAGGAGAAGGATATAGGGAGGTGAGATGGATAGCGGGAGGAGGAGAAGGATATAGGGAGGAGGAGAGGGATACAGGGAGGAAGAGAGGGATAGAGGGATAGAGGGAGGAGGAGAGATGGTAAGAGACAGTAGGAGAGATGGATAGAGGGAGGAGGAGAGAGGGAGAGAGGGAGGAGTAGAGATGGTAAGAGACAGTAGGAGAGATGGATAGAGGGAGGAGGAGAGATGGTAAGAGACAGTAGGAGAGATGGATAGAGGGAGGAGGAGAGAGGGAGAGAGGGAGGAGGAGAGATGGTAAGAGACAGTAGGAGAGATGGATAGAGGGAGGAGGAGAGGGAGAGAGGGAGGAGGAGAGATGGTAAGAGACAGTAGGAGAGATGGATAGAGGGAGGAGGAGAGGGATTGAGGGAGGAGGAGAGATGGTAAGAGACAGTAGGAGAGATGGATAGAGGGAGGAGGAGAGAGGGAGAGAGGGAGGAGGAGAGATGGTAAGAGACAGTAGGAGAGATGGATAGAGGGAGGAGGAGAGAGGGAGAGAGGGAGGAGGAGAGATGGTAAGAGACAGTAGGAGAGATGGATAGAGGGAGGAGGAGAGATGGTAAGAGACAGTAGGAGAGATGGATAGAGGGAGGAGGAGAGGGATAGAGGGAGGAGGAGAGATGGTAAGAGACAGTAGGAGAGATGGATAGAGGGAGGAGGAGAGAGGGAGAGAGGGAGGAGGAGAGATGGTAAGAGACAGTAGGAGAGATGGATAGAGGGAGGAGGAGAGAGGGAGAGAGGGATGAGGAGAGATATATAGAGGGAGGGGATGTATAGAGGGAGGAGGAGAGATGTATAGAGGGATGAGATGTATAGAGGGAGGAGGAGAGATGTATAGAGGGTTGAGATGTATAGAGGGAGGAGGAGAGATGTATAGAGGGTTGAGATGTATAGAGGGAGGAGGAGGGATGTATAGAGGGAGGAGCAGAGATGTATAGAGGGATGAGATGTATAGAGGGAGGAGGAGGGATGTATAGAGGGAGGAGCAGAGATGTATAGAGGGATGAGATGTATAGAGGGAAGAGGAGGGATGTATAGAGGGAGGAGCAGAGATGTATAGAGGGAGGAGATGTATAGAGGGAGGAGCAGAGATGTATAGAGGGAGGAGATGTATAGAGGGAGGAGCAGAGATGTATAGAGGGAGGAGATGTATAGAGGGAGGAGCAGAGATGTATAGAGGGAGGAGCAGAGATGTATAGAGGGAGGAGATGTATAGAGGGAGGAGGAGGGATGTATAGAGGGAGGAGATGTATAGAGGGAGGAGGAGGGATGTATAGAGGGAGGAGCAGAGATGTATAGAGGGAGGAGATGTATAGAGGGAGGAGCAGAGATGTATAGAGGGAGGAGATGTATAGAGGGAGGAGGAGAGATGTATAGAGGGAGGAGATGTATAGAGGGAGGGGGAGAGATGTATAGAGGGAGGAGATGTATAGAGGGAGGAGCAGAGATGTATAGAGGGAGGAGATGTATAGAGGGAGGGGGAGAGATGTATAGAGGGAGGAGATGTATAGAGGGAGGAGGAGGGATGTATAGAGGGAGGAGATGTATAGAGGGAGGAGGAGGGATGTATAGAGGGAGGAGCAGAGATGTATAGAGGGAGGAGATGTATAGAGGGAGGAGCAGAGATGTATAGAGGGAGGAGATGTATAGAGGGAGGAGGAGAGATGTATAGAGGGAGGAGATGTATAGAGGGAGGGGGAGAGATGTATAGAGGGAGGAGATGTATAGAGGGAGGAGCAGAGATGTATAGAGGGAGGAGATGTATAGAGGGAGGAGGAGAGATTAATAGGGGATACGGAGTGGGGATGAGGTGCTCAAATAGTCTGGAAGAGATTCAGAAGAGGGAGAGAGCATCGTGATAAAGATGGAGAGAGTAATCACTCCTTCTCCCCCCTTCCCTTCCTCCCTCTCTGCCCCTCTAAGCTACATTCCAGATTGATTAAAAGCCTCTCTTGTAATTGTCAGATCTGGTTGTCGTCACACAATGGTCTGTGTGTGTGCATCAGGCCGTGATTGGGAGTCCCATAGGGCGGCGCACAATTGGACCAGCATCGTCCGGGTTTGGCCGGGGTAGGCTGTCATTGTAAATACGAATTTGTTCTTAACTGACGTGCCTAGTTAAATAAAGGTCAAATTAAATAAAAATAAATAAAAATGTGTGCAACGTGCATACCTGTGTGTGTGTGTGTGTGTGTGTGTGTGTGTGTGTGTGTGTGTGTGTGTGTGTGTGTGTGTGTGTGTGTGTGTGTGTGTGTGTGTGTGTGTGTGTGTGTGTGTGTGTGTGTGTGTGTGTGTGTGTGTGTGTGTATACTCTCCTCAATCTCCAACTCCACAAAAGTTGTTACTTTTGTTTTTAAATCAAATCTGATTTCTGGATCACACATGTACATGTGTTGAGTTCAGAAACATACATTCACACATGCACACACACACACACACGTACATACACACACACACGTACATACACACACACACGTACATACACAGGCACACATATAGGCACACACACACGTACATACACAGGCACACATATGACACACACACAGACATTTCCGTGGTCATTAAAATGAGAAAGGGTGTGTGGTGAGGGGGCTGAATTACCATTAAGAAATGGAGACAAATGTAGAGAATCCCCAGCCTGTATAGTACACAGACTAAATCAGACAGTGACAAATACTACTGCTGCGACTCTATGACGACACACACACACACACACACACACACACACACGTCCTTATTAGGAAAATAAACACAAAGGCAGATGTTTGATGATAAAGCTGTGTGATCAAGGTTTCTGAGACGTTTAATAGTAATTAAGGTAATGAAGTGATTTATAATTAGCCATAATGATACATTACACTAGATGATTACATCATGGTATTATTAAACGTTACTCAATCAGAACCTGCTGTTGTTGTTTAAGATAACTGATGTATTGGGAGAACAAAGGTAAGGACATTCTTCAATGTAGCCTCTCTTTAGGGTTGTTACAATAGGTCTTAAAGTTGAAGGTCCAGTAAGTCATCAAGTCTTGTATTTAAGAGACCTCAGACACACAGAATGCTCATTTAAAACCTCAATGATTAACAGTTGGTATCATTTATTATGTCATGTGGCCCAGACTGATGGATCTGATAGGTCAGGGCCGGGAGACACAGGGATGCACACAAACACACACACACTTTCAAAAACAGTGCTTCCTTTAGTCTTGTAGGAACAACCTTTATAGAGCTTTTCAATATAATGACCAAACCCCTAACTGTCCTCTAGTCCCAAAGTCCCCTGCTGTCTCTAATCTATAGTAGTCTAGCCGTGACCAGACGAATGGTGAATATGAACCAGACAGTAAGCTGTAATATTCAATTACTGTATGCACAGCGTCCTCGTTCCGCCCCAAAATGATTTCTTTCAGCACGGGACGCATCGCTCAGTCCTGTCACACGCCCGTGTTTCCCAGTCTTCGACATCCCATGCAAATTACTCCTCCATCTGCTCTACCTCTCCGCCACACGCCTATCCCCTCCTCTCCTGTCCCTCGCTCCTCATCTCCTCTCCTGTCCCTTGCCCCTCTCCTCATCTCCTGTCCCTTGCCCCTCTCCTCCTCTCCTGTCCCTCGCTCCTCTCCTCCTCTCCTGTCCCTCGCTCCTCTCCTCCTCTCCTGTCCCTCGCTCCTCACCTCCTCTCCTGTCCCTCGCTCCTCTCCTGTCCCTTGCTCCTCACCTCCTCTCCTGTCCCTCGCGCCTCACCTCCTCTCCTGTCCCTCGCTCCTCTCCTGTCCCTTGCTCCTCACCTCCTCTCCTGTCCCTCGCTCCTCACCTCCTCTCCTGTCCCTCGCTCCTCTCCTGTCCCTTGCTCCTCACCTCCTCTCCTGTCCCTCGCTCCTCACCTCCTCTCCTGTCCCTCGCTCCTCTCCTGTCCCTTGCTCCTCACCTCCTCTCCTGTCCCTCGCTCCTCACCTCCTCTCCTGTCCCTCGCTCCTCACCGCTGTATTCTGTCATTATGAATATGCATCGCCTATTTCCATCAGCCAGGGCTCCTGCACATTTAATCTTGCTGGAATCTCCAGGTATTGTAATAGGAAATTGTTTTGTGTTTTAGTGTGTGATCTTCTCCAGGGAGCTTGTTAAAGAAGGTTGACGTTTATTTTTCACATCAGACATCACTAAAACAATCTTTAATTAATGACTTCTAATGAATAAAGAGGAGAATTCAGGAGAGAAGAGGAGTAGGAGAGGAGAAAGGAAAATAAAGGAGTTTGTGAGTGAGTGAACAAAATGTCAATGATTTTTTCAGACTGAAAAGAGCACAGACTCCCAGTTAGACCTCAGGCATAGTGTCATGTTCAGTGGCGGTGTTTATCATATAAAAGGACACAGGTCCTGTGCTTGTGTGAGCCTGTTAGTCAGCTCTTTTCCATGTGCAACACAATAAAATCCCAGATCTTATTTTCAATCCTGCTCCGGTCATTCAAATCTCTCTTTCTCGCTCTTTCTCCGTCTCTCAAAAGTGCTCACTCACTTATTTTTCATCCCTCTCTCTCCATCTCCCTCCCTCCTCTCTAATTACAAAGACCTCTGTGCCCCAGGTGTGTGTGATATCGATACTTAGCTTCGTACAATAAACTTTATTGGCAAGCCCTGCCTGATTTCAGTACTAAACTAAAATAACAAGGAACATGAGAGGAGGGATGCTACGTGAGAGAGAGGATGATGCTTATGGTAAACAGAATAGCCGTGTCATTCAATAAAACCTGAGAACTGAGAACTAAACGGGTAAGCAGGCTTTTGCTCCATCCCTGCTCTAACACACCTGATTCGACTAATTCAGGTCCCGAGGAGAAACTGATTAGCAGAATCAGGTTTGGTAGAGTAGATTTGTAACAAAATACTTCAGGAGGGTTGGCTTGGTCACCTCTGGACTAGGGTGTGGTGCAGTGTAGCCTATGAGGATGACTGTGAAATATAAAGTGAACAAATGAAAGAGACAGGGTTGAAATGGAGCTAGCTAAATGGACAGAGAGGAGTGAAGAGAGAGAGATAGATGAAGGGAGAGAGAAAGGGATGGATTTCCCGTCATGAATGATCTATGGAAAATAATCTGTCTATTTTCTGATAGACTGTTAATGTCTGTTGGTTGCCATTTAAATCCTTCCTGCTCTGAGTGGCCTGCCTGCATTCTCATATTGGCTGCTGTTTCATCTAATATACATCTAATGGCTGTCAATGGCAGTGGATCAGCCCTGTACACAGGAACATAGGAACATAGGTAGGAAATATGCTTTTTGTTTGTTTCTTACACTATAGCACTACAACTATTTAAGTAACAGTAAACATTCCTTAGCACCAATATGAAAACGCAATCTAATCAAAAATAACAGTTTGTTCTGTATCGCTCAAGAGACTGAAACACAATAGTCAGTGTATTTAATTACAGCAGAAACACAGCACTAGAGTAACACACACACACACACGCACGCCCGTGCACACGCACACCCACACACAGAGCTGTAATTCTCTCCAACACTCCAGAGGTACTCCTCAGTGGAAAGCCTTCTAAAGGGAACAGGCTCTAGAATGTATTCCTGAACAATGGATTCCCACACAATACCTACAGGGCAAACTCCCTCTGAGTGTAACAGGAACACAAAATACTCTTTATATCGGATACACAATTACCAGCCAATGTATTAAATCAATTTAGCAACAGTGGAGGAGCGTGTGTGTGTATAAAGAAACACAAACACACGCAGTCGTGCCTCATGGGGGTTTATGAAGCTAGCGCTCTAGTCTCATATGAGTCACCCATCAAAGAAAACATGAAGCTACATCAAAATCAAAAACAGTTTAACACACCCCAAACAGCCCCCTATCAGTAATAGAGTATCCATACACCTACTCCCATTAATACCACCCCTTACCCAACCACTGCTGTCCTTAGGAACTCAGTGAGCAGTGGACAGAGGTTGGTATTGCCCTGTTTCTGCTCTGTTTCACACATCCTATCAGAGCAATCTCTTACAACAAATGTTTTTTTTAACTCATTCATCAGTGTACTTAAAATGCGGATATTTTTCAAATATATATAGGCCTATATTTTGTACTATGACTGCGCTTTCCGCGTCTGGATAAAGCTGTATAAATCCAATAAACTAATATATGAATAAATCAAGCAATTAATTATGATAGTAATTGAAAAATATAGAAACAATGAATGTTTGTTCAAGCTTAACTGTGTTAAACAACAACCAAACAAAAATCTATGACACCACAACAACAGAGCAGAAATCCCAGCACAGTGGAAACACCACTTTAGTTCTGTAGCCCTGGATGATCTCTGTCCTCCACACAGCTCTCTCTCTCTCTACACTCTAACGCCCCCTACTGGTATCAAACAGTACTGTCATCTCATCAGACTGCTTCCACGACGATGACTGGCGCTGTTCTCAAACACTTGACCTGAGCAGATTTGTTTGGATTCCAGTCTCTCACTCACTCTCTCTCTCTCTCTCTCACTCTCTCCACCTCTCTGCTCTCTCCACCTCTCTGCTCTCTCTCTCTGCTCTCTCCCTGCTGGTTCTGTTGGCAGAGCTGTGGTGTGTCTGACTCACCCTCAGTATGCCCTCTGGCTGTACAGCCTGGCACAAGGACAGGGAGGAGAGGGGGGACATAGGGGTAGGAGAGGGGGACATGGGGGTACAGAAGAGAGTAGGGGTAAGGGGATAGGTTTTCGTGTGGGGAGTGCAGGGGAAGCCTAGTGTCTCTCCACGTGTGTCTGGTAGGAGGCCATTAGACAGAGACACACATGGGGCGCCACCTTGAAAAACCACTGACCCTACACTACTTTACTGCTACACAATTAAAGAGGTAGGGAGAGAAAGAGGGACGGAGGGGGAGGGAGGGAGAGAGATGGGGGAGAGAGTAGTTTCATAAAGAGCACTGACCCAAATGGCATTCAGTCATTCTTCTCTGCACCAAAGGTCAGATAATCACACTCCTTTCTCCCCCCGTTCCCCCTCCCCCATCTCTTTAACTCTGTTAAGTAAAACCATGCGTAATAACCACATAACACAACAGAGCGTTGGGCCAGTAACCGAAAGGTCGTTGGTTCGAATCTACAAACCGGCAAGGTAGAAAAATCTGCTTTTCTGCCCTTGAGCAAGGCGGTTAACCCCCAACAACAACTGCTCCCTGGGCACTTATGATGTGGACATGGATTAAGGCAGGCCCCGCACCTCTCTGATTCAGAGGGGTTGGGTTAAATGCGGAAGACACATTTTGGTTGAACGCATTCAGTTATGCAACGGACTAGGTATCCCCCTTCCACATGTACAGTATACGCTCCATCCAGAGCCCTCATCAAAGAACATCTCTCCCCTCTCCTCCTCGTTCTGTTTTAATTAAACACATTGACTCCATTCAGAATCCCTCCATCTCAGATCTCTTTGCTCTGCTCTGTGTGGACACATAGAGAGGGAGGCCTCTCGTTGTAGGAAAAGTAGTTATTTGATTCTGAATGAGTCTGTGTGTTAATGTTATTATAGTTCCAAAAAGTGTGCTGGAATGAACAGAAACACACTGTTTACAGCCCTGCATCTAAACTGCAGTCCCATGTGGTCAAAGAGGACCTAAACAACACCGGTACAAATTCATAGCTGAGAATGGTTCGATATGTTCAAATATATCTTCATCACAATGTTAGCAATGCACACCATATCAGTAACCACTCTCATGAGATGAATATGGAGAGAGAAAATCTGGCAGAAAATAATAGGTCTAAAGAACCAAGACTACATCGATCTCTTTCTCTCTCTTTTCCGATAAGCTGTTTGCATGGACTTATTGTTTGTTAAGTGCAACTGGGACCTCTCGCTCCTCCAGAGTAAAACACCATGCTTTAGTTTGTATGTTCTACAGCAGAAACGTCAATGGCATTATCAAATCAGTAGTTTCCTCTCCAATACAAATGTTATGCACAGACACAGAGTAGCCAGCTCATATTCAATAGAAACATCCTATAGCACTCACTCAGATCCACACACACAGATCCATCCAAACTATGTACCACACACATCAATGGCCTCTGTACCTAAAACAGTATCCCTCACACACTGGCTCAATATGGGTTGAGTGAGCAGAAAACAGAGGAGATGGAGGGGGGAGATGAGGCGGGAGGGGGGGGGGGAGCCAGGGGGATAAAGGAGAGGGAGAGAGGGGAGATGGAGTGGAAGGGAGGGAGGGGGGAGGAAGGAGAGGGAGAAAGGGGAGATGGAGCGGGTAGGAGGGGGGAGGGAGCGGGAGAGGGGGGGTAAAGGAGAGGGAGAGAGGGGAGATGGAGTGGAAGGGAGGGAGGGGGGAGGAAGGAGAGGGAGAAAGGGGAGATGGAGCGGGAGGGAGGGGGTGAGAGACAGGGGGATAAAGGAGGGAGAGAGGGGAGATGGAGTGGGAGGAGGAAGGAGAGGGAGAAAGGGGAGATGGAGCGGGTAGGAGGGGGGAGGGAGCGGGAGAGAGGGGGGTAAAGGAGAGGGAGAAAGGGGAGATGGAGCGGGGAGGGAGCGGGAGAGAGGGGGGTAAAGGAGAGGGAGAAAGGGGCTTATTATTTTCCCAGCGCAGCTCTCAAGGTGATAGCCCTGACATTGGCTGGCCAGACAGACCAATGAGACAGATAGACTACTCTCCATGTTAAACAGTCAAGTCTGGCCTGGACTAAAAACATACCTACTGTTTATCAGCAGATCTTTGTCGAACCAACCCCAGCCTAGGTCTATGCCCAAGTCTCAGCCCCAGCCCACGATTCAGCTCAGCTAGACTTGACAATTGTGTTCAATTGTTCTTTGATGCATGTGATTGAGAAAAGTATGGGGGGAAATCATATCAATATCAAACACCGTATCACAGTGAACTCTGATGAACCCACACTGTACTGTACAGTACATGTGCAGAACAATGTGCTGTGTGTGTGTGTGTGTGTGTGTGTGTGTGTGTGTGTGTGTGTGTGTGTGTGTGTGTGTGTGTGTGTGTGTGTGTGTGTGTGTGTGTGTGTGTGTGTGTGTGTGTGTGTTTGTGCTTGCAGTATATGTGTGTGTGTGTGTGTGTGTGTGTGTGTGTTCTAGAGCTAGGAGATCAGAGGTCAAGTAGAGCAGATCCCAGGTAGTTGATTGGCTAATGATGTCTAAGTGTAATGACTAATCAATGCGTGAATACATCAGCCTAATCTAATGGCCCAGGTGGGAGCCAGACAGCACTAGACGCATTGCACACATGATTGCGCCCAACAGGCAACAGTAACACAATCAATAAGACAGAGAGTGGCCTGGCCCCATGGGGGTCCCTCGTACAGGACCACCTGATCTACATGTATTTACAGTGGGAGGGAGGCAGAGAAGACTGGGGAAACAAATGATGGAAAACAAGGGCAGCTTTAGTTTTATTGGATTATAATCCTCATGAAAATGCAACGTTTAGAATTAAACCAATGTGGTTTACCACTAGATGAGATAGTTGTGAGTAGGTAGGATAGGTGATGGACAGCGCGACACCAACTTAAGTGTCTACAGATCAGTAATACAGACAGGATAGAGACACATCAATATAGAGAAATGTAGAGAAGCTATACAAATGTAACACATACAGTACCAGTCAAAAGTTTGGACACACCTACTCATTCAAGGGTTTTTCTTAATTTTTACTATTTTCTACATTGTAGTAATATGAAATAACACATATGGAATCACGTAGTAACCAAAAAAGTGTTCAACAAATCTAAATATATTTTTATTTGAGATTCTTCAAAGTAGCCACCCTTTGCCTTGATGACAGCTTTGCACACTCTTGGCATTCTCTCAACCAGCTTCATAAGAAATGCTTTTCCAACAGTCCTGAAGGAGTTCCCACATATTCTGAGCACTGTTGGCTGCTTTTCCTTCGCTCTGTGGTCCAACTCATCCCAAACCATCTCAATTGGGTTGAGGTCGGGTGACTGTGGAGGTGTCTTCTGATGCAGCACTCCATCACTCTCCTTCTTGGTCAAATATATCCTGACAGTGTCACCAGCAAAGTACCACCACATCCGCACACCTCCTCCTCCATGCTTCACGTTGGAAACCACAAAGACACAGCGGTTGGAACCAAAAATCTCAAATTTGGACTCATCAGACCAAAGGACAGATTTCCACCAGTCGAATGTCCATTGTGCGTGTTTCTTGGCCCGAGCAAGTCTCTTCTTCTTATTGGTGTCCTTTGTAGTGGTTTCTTTGCAGCAATTCGACCATGAAGGCCTGATTCACACAGTCTCCTCTGAACAGTTGATGTTGATATGTATCTGTTACTTGTGAACTCTGTGAAGCATTTATTTGGGCTGCAATTTCTGAGGCTGGTAACTCTAATGAACTTATCCTCTGCAGCAGAGGTAACTCTGGGTCTTCCTTTCCAGTGGCGGTCCTCATGAGAGCCAGTTTCATCATAGCGCTTGATGGGTTTTGCGACTGCACTTGAAGAAACTTTCAAAGTTCTTGAAATGTTCCTAATTGACTGACGTTCATGTCTTAAAGTAATGATGGACTGTCATTTCTCATTGCTTATTTGAGCTGTTCTTGCCAAAATATGGACTTGGTCTTTTACCAAATAGGGCTTTCTTCTGTATACCATCCCTACCTTGTCACAACACAACTGATTGGCTCAAACACATTAAGGAAAGAAATTCCACAAATTAACTTTTAACAAGGCACACCTGTTAATTGAAATGCATCCCAGAGTGTGCAAAGCTGTCATCAAGGCAAAGGAAGAATCTACTTTGAAGAATCTCAAATATAAAACATTTAACACTTTTTTGGTTACTACATGATTCTATATGTGTTATTTCATAGTTTTGATGTCTTCACTATTATTCTACAATGTAGAAAATAGTCAAAATAAAGAAAAACCCTTGAATGAGTAGGTGTGTCTAAACTTTTGACTGGTACTGTACGTGTACATCCCCACATATATCATCCATCCCACTGTCTGTCTGTTGTTTATA
The DNA here is from genome assembly GCF_045679555.1 of Salvelinus alpinus. Taxonomy (NCBI): domain Eukaryota; kingdom Metazoa; phylum Chordata; class Actinopteri; order Salmoniformes; family Salmonidae; genus Salvelinus; species Salvelinus alpinus. Next base: position 28,913,556 of record NC_092094.1, on the reverse strand, counting down.
TAATCAGTAATATTAGAGGTCAGAGGTCAGGTGTGAGAGTTCCATCCAGATGGCCCTGGGGAATAGGCTTCCTCCTATATGTGGCTGCTGACCTTTCACACCACCACTCACACACAATGTTATGTAAATGTGTGTTGATTAAAAGCATTTAGCTCTCAGAGACCACTCTATACAGCTCACAGTGTAGCTATATTACTAACCCCTATTAGATATGAGACAAACCTCCCCTGTATGAATAGTGTGACGACCCTCCCACTCTGTCTGACAAATTCTTTCTCTTTGCTCTTGTTTTAGGATGAATAGGATGTTGGTGAGCCGGGAGGATCGTCAGCAAAATGGGACACACCTGGGTTCGGGTGCGTCCCGGGGATAAATACACCTGACTACACACACCATTGTTACTTCTATATAGTTAACTTTATTTAATAAATATGTTTGTCATTTCAGTATCTCCACTTTGTATCCTTCTTTGTTACGGGCTACGAGCCGGTTCGTAACAATATGCCTGGCTAAATGGTGTAGATTACACTTGAAATTTCTCTATCTTTGAAACTTTTGTTTGTTTATTTCACTTGCTTAGGCAATGTAAACATATGTTTCCCATGCCAATAAAAGCATTTTAAATTGAATTGAGCCGTGGCCATGGCCACAGTAAGAGAGGGGGGCTCCTGCCCAGACATCCCAGATCAGAGGAGCAGAGAGGACAGACCTGTGTCAATACCACCACCACTATACTGCTGACACTACACTACACGGATCAGTCCAAGGCAATGCTTTAATGAGAGAGAGAGAAAAGGACAGTAAGAAACAGGGAAGGAGATGAAGAGGGACTGTATAGTGCAAGTATTGGGGAAAAAAAGATGGGATGACATTAACGGAGAGTCCGTGGGACAGTGTAAAGGTTTTTCCAATACCTGCACTATACAGGAGATATACAGTCTCTTCATCTCTCTCCTCCTCTCCTGACCCTTGATTTCCTGTGTTTATGTGACATGTGGGTAGGGCCAGAACGATGCCAGCATAGCAATATTTTTTCCATGGCAAAAATTAAAACACAAATCTGACCAAACGATTTGGCACTTTAAACACCTGCTGTATGTAAAATCTTGTGAGCAATAGCTTGGAAAATAAATAAATGTGACTCGATGACAACAATGTTTATTTCCAACATTAGGGATGTTTTCTACAGAAGTTACATCCGCTTCATGTGTTTTGTTTCCTTGCCACGATACTAACAAGTACTGGTATTGTCCCGGCCCTACGTGTATGTGTGGTCAGTCAGTGCTAGGGCCTCTGTCTGTGTTATTCATTAGCAGAGCATGCCTTATAGAGTGAGGTGCAGTGTTTAAGTGGACCTGACAACAGATGGGAGAGTGGACCTGACAACAGAGAGGAGCAGGGGAGAAGTTTATAGTGGAGGCTACAGATTCTTCTCTATTGATCTTCTCCCAGTGTGCATAGCAGAGAGGCCTTCTCTGTCTGCTGGCTATATCACCTGGCACAAATACAGGATAACTCTCCAACACACACACACATACTCTTGTGTATTATAAAGGGCACATATCATTACACATGCATGCCTATGCAATTTAACTTATGAGTCTTTGTCTCAATTTCATCAATTGGTCTCTGGTATCATGACACAAGGCGAGGCCCAGATGCAGACAAAGGAGGCAGATGGTTGGAGTCTTAAAATGTTTATTAATCCAAAGGGGTAGGCAAGAGAATGGTCGTGGACAGGCAAAAAGGTCAAAACCAGATCAGAGTCCAGGAGGTACAGAGTGGCAGACAGGCTCGTGGTCAAGGCAGGCAGAATGGTCAGGCAGGCGGGTACAAAATCCAGAGAACAGGCAAGGGTCAAAACCGGGAGGACTAGAAAAAGGAGAACGGGAAAAACACGCTGGTCGACTTGACTTAACTTGTTAGGGATAGGGGGAAGCATTTTCACTTTGGATGAATAGCGTGCCCAGAGTGAACTGCCTCCTACTCAGTCCCAGATGCTAATATATTATTATTACTATTGGATAGAAAACACTCTGAAGTTTCTAAAACTGTTTGAATTATGTCTGTGAGTATAACAGAACTCATATGGCAGGCAAACTTCCAAACAGGAAGTGGAAATTCTGAGGCTGGTCGATTTTCAACTCATCGCCTATTGAAATCCCAGTGGAATATGGATTTGTTTTCACTTCCTACGCCTTCCACTAGATGTCAACAGTCTGTAGAACGTTGAATGAAGCGTCTACTGTGATGTGGGGCCGGATGGGAGCTGTTTCAGTCAGTGGTCTGGCAGAGGGCCAGTTCTTGGTCATGCGCATTCCAAATGATATCGTCTCGCGTTCCAGCACTTCTGTAGACTCAAAGGAATTCTCCGGTTGGAACGTTATTGGATAGTTATGATAACATCCTGAAGATTGATTCTCTACTTAGTTTGACCAGTTTATTCGACCTGTAATATAAACTTTTGAAGTTTTCGTCCGAGTTCGCCTGGATCTGCGCAAGCGTTTGGACATGTGTACTAAACATGCTAGCAAAAGTAGCTACTTGGACATAAATAATGGACATTATCGAACAAAACAACAATTTATTGTGGAACTAGGAGTGCATTCTGATGAAGATCATCAAAGGTAAGGGAATATTTATGATGTCATTTCGTATTTCTGTTGACTCCAACATGAAGGAGAAATGTTGTTTTATCTGAGCGCCGTCTCAGATTATTGCATGGTGTGCTTTTTCCAAAAAGTTTTTTTGAAATCTGACACAGCGGTTGCATTAAGAACAAGTGTATCTTTAATTCTATGTAAAACATGTATCTTTCATCAAAGTGTATGATGAGTATTTCTGTTATTAGATGTGGCTCTCTGCAATTTCTCCGGATATTTTGGAGGCATTTCTGAACAGGGCGCCAATGTAAACTAAGATTTTTGGATATAAATATGCACATTATCGAACAAAACATACATGTATTGTGTAACATGATGTCCTAAGAGTGTCATCTGATGAAGATCATCAAAGGTTAGTGATTCATTTTATCTCTATTTCTGCTTTTTGTGACTCCTATCTTTGGCTGGGAAAATGGCTGTGTGTTTTTTGGACTTGGCGGTGATCTAACAAAATCATATGTTGTGTTTTCACTGTAAAACATGTTTTAAATCGTACACGATGGGTAGATTAACAAGATGTGTATCTTTCATTTGCTGTATTGGACTTGTTAATGTGTGAAAGTTACATATTTCAAAAATATTTTTGAATTTCCCGCGCTGCCTTTTCAGCGGAATGTTGTCAGGGGTTCCAGTAGCGGAACTCATGTCCTAGAAAGGTTAAACATACCAAATGAACTGGCACAGAGAGACAGGAATCAGAGATAAATACACTGGGGAAAATAAGCGACACCTGTAGGGGGTGGAGACAATCACAGGAACAGGTGAAACAGATCAGGGCGTGACACTCTGGTGAGTTTGATGTGAAACCGATGTAACATCCAGGCCAAACTGTATTTATGAACAAGTACTTTATAACCCACAGACAGACACTAAGGTGAAATATTACATTAATATGAACAACCATTAATTACTCCCTCTTCTCGCCACCTCTCTCCCTTCTGATCTCTCTCTCTCTCCCTCTGTCTCCCTCCGTCTCCCTCCGTCTCCCTAATCCGTTCATGTGGGCAATAAGTGTATGCACCATGAGCACATTTAATTTGTGTGTGTGGTTTAGAGCGAGCCCAGAGGTGAGTCTTAATAAGGATCAATGGCACTTTATCTGGGCCGGCTTCCACTTCACAGCATGCAAATCACATAGCAACACTCTGGCAGGAAAAAAATAAATGGATTTAATTAAAACATGTAGAACCACAGGCTCTGGAAATTCAATTAAAGGATTTATGCAAAGGTTGGCTAGCTTTTTGTGTTGCAGTTTCCTGCTTCTGTAATGAGCTTTTCATATAAAAAAAAATCAATAGGTAATCTGGGCTGGGGGATCGGCTGCTTACGTACATTTTAGAAATCAATTTTAAAAAATAGTCCATCAGCCACAGCGTCACAACAGAGAGGGGTGGGGGAGGGGAGAGGGGAGAGGGAGAGAGAGAGAGAAAGGGGTGATGGTTTCCCTCTTTACTCCTCGATGGGGTCAGGGGAGAGATATTGGCAGTGTGGGGGTGGATGGAGGGATAGAGTAAAAAGAAGAGAAGTCAGAATTGTATAGCCTGGTCTTTTCTCTGATCTGGGTCTTTATGTTACAGAGTGGCTCCCTGGGTGTTTGAAGCCTGTCCGGGCCTGACCTCCAGGTCGGGGGTACTTTAGGCCAACCTCGGCCTTAGAGGGCTGCAGGGCCTAATGGTCTCCCTGAGGTGTCTGGACCCTGGAGCTGGAGGAAGGTTAGAGCTGTGAGGTGAGAGGTACAGCTGAAGAGGGCCTACTTTGAGCCTGTAGTTCTATTCCAGTGCTCTGTATCACTGTAGGGTATCTCCAGTGTGAATGAAGATGTTCTCTACCTGTGCTGCTCTTAATCAACTGTAATGACTTCATCCTAGGGAGCTGGCAGCTCATTACCCCCATTACAGCTGTAGAGGTCTGGGACTGGAGGGACCTCTACCCCCCTCTATCTCTCTCTCCGCACGGCTGAGCACCACACAGACCGGCACAGAGAGGCTGTCACAGCCCACAGCAGAGCCAGTATGATAGGGCTAAGCTCTCCGCCTGGGTGTGTGTGACCTTAGACCTGACAGTGAGGAGATACACAGATACTGTACAAACGCTGTCATTCTGTAGAGAGAAAAAAGAAACCATCACCACTCTCTCTCTTTCACCATCTCTCCCTCAAACACTCACTCTTTTTCTCTCTCCCTCTCCCACCACTTCCCTCTCCCTCAAGGTGATAGCTCTCAGAGTATCTCTCAGACAGTTCATTAGGTATCAGTGGTCAGTAGCCTGTGCACCTGGTTGAGTCATCTCCTAATAGCAGCAGAGCCCTCGTTACCGAGGACCAAGAAAGAGCGGAGAGACGGCAGGGGTCTAAGACCCGAGGCCAAAGAGGGGGATGGGGGAGTTTGGGGGGGTTAGAGACATAGAGACAAGGAACGTGGGGCGGAGAGCAAAGCACAGAGGAGCTAGTTAAAGGCTCTATCTTGTGTCTTCACTCAGAGAAACCCAGCTGAACTGTATGGTATATTACTGTCTGTCGGTCTGTCTGTCTGTCTGAATGCTGGTCAGAAGTTCAGCTCTGCATATGTAAAAAGGTGGGCTGGCGCCCCAGGCTGAATGCTGGGTAATTATTAGTATTCTTAAACGCTAAGGAGCATGGGAGTGAGCACTGAAGGTACCACCCCCCAAGGAATGGACATGTCTGATTGGACCAGAGAGACCGCTCAGAGCCTTTACCCACAACCCACCTCTTCTTCGACCATTAAAGTGGAGTGAAGTTGCCCCTAGACACTGGTCTAAGGTCAGTCTTGTGATTCCTCCCTAATAGTTGAGTTAACAATCTGATTAGGGCAAGCTGATTCTAGATCAGTGCCAAAGGGCAAATCCTACCCTAAGCATATTAAGGAGCTCCTGAAGGAGTAGAGAAGACGCCAGTCAACAAAATGTCACAGAAACATGTCAACACTGCTGATTGACAAGACTGCCTCAAGACTGAAAGGTCAAGTACACATACACAAACAGACAACCACAATATGGCCTAAACTGTACATACAGACCCCGACCAGAAGCTGGATTACAGACAACATTCACACTGAGCTAAAGGCTAGAGCTGCTGCTTTCAAGGAGCGGGACTCTAACCCAGAAGCTTATAAGAAATCCCGCTATGTCCTCCGACAAACCATCAAACAGGCAAAGCATCAATACAGGACTAAGATCGAATCGTAATACACCAGCTTGCAAACTATTACAGACTACAAAGGGAAGCACAGCCGAGAGCTGCCCAGTGACACGAGCCTACCAGACGAGCTAAATAACTTCTATGCAAGTAACACTGAAACAAGCATGTTAGCATCACCTGTTCCGGACGACTGTGTGATCACGCTCTCCGCAGCCGATGTAAGACCTTTAAACAGGTCAACATTCACAAGGCCGCAGGGGCAGACTGATTACCAGGACGTTTACTCCGACCATGCGCTGACCAACTGGCAAGTGTCTTCACTGACATTTTCAACCTCTCTCTGCCTGAGTCTGTAATACCAACATGTTTCAAGCAGACCACCATAGTCACTGTGCCCAAGAACACTAAGGTAACCTGCCTAAATGACTACTGACCCGTAGCAGTCACGTCTGTAGCCACGAAATGCTTTGAAAGGCTGGTCATGGCTCACGTCAACACCATTATCCCAGAAACCCTAGACCCACTCCAATTTGCATACCGCACCAACAGATCCATGATGATGTAATGTCTATTGCATTCCACATTGCCCTTTCGCACCTGGACAAAAGGAACACCTATGTGAGAATGCTATTCATTGACTACAGCTCAGCATTCAACACCATAGTGCCCTCAAAGCTCATCACTAAGCTAAGGACCCTGGGACTAAACACCTTCCTCTGCAACTGGATCCTGGACTTCCTGACGAGCCGCCCCCAGGTGGTAAGGTTAGGTAACAACACATCCGCCACACTGATCCTCAACACAGGGGCCCCTCAGGGGTGAGTGCTCAGTCCCCTGCTGTACTCCCTGTTCACTCATGACTGCCCTGCCAGGCACAACTCCAACACCATCATTAAGTTTGCCGATGACACAACAGTGGTAGGCCTGATCACAGACAACGATGAGACAGCCTATTGGGAGGAGGTCAGAGACCTGACCGTGTGGTGCCAGGACAACAACCTCTCCCTTAACATGATCAAGACAAAGGAGATGATTGTGGACTACAGGAAAAGGAGGACCGAGCACGCCCACATTCTCATCGACGGGGCTGTATTGGAGTAGGTTGAGAGCTTCAAGTTCCTTGGTGTCCACATCACCAACAAACTAACATGGTCCAAGCACACCAAGACAGTCGTGAAGACGGCACGACAAAGCCTATTCCCCCTCAGGAGACTGAAAAGATTTGGCATGGATCCTCAGATCCTCAAAAGGTTTTACAGCTGCACCATCGAGAGCACCCTGACGGGTTGCATCCCTGCCTGGTGTGGCAACTGCTCAGCCTCCAAACGCAAGGCACTACAGAGGGTAGTTTGTACGGCCCAGTACATCACCGGGGCCAAGCTTCCTACCATCCAGGACCTCTATACCAGGCGGTGTCAGAGGAAGGCCAAAAAAATGGTCAAAGACTTCACCCACCCTAGTCATAGACTGTTCTCTCTGCTATTGCACGACAAGCGGTACCGGAGCGCCAAGTCTAGGTCCAAGAGGCTTCTAAACAGCTTCTACCCCAAGCCATAAGACTCCTGAACAGCTAATCAAATGGATACCCAGACTATTTGCATTGCCCCCCCCCCCCCCCCCCCCTGCTGCTACTCTGTTATTTTCTATGCACATTGACTCTGTACCGGTACCCCCTGTATATATCCCCGCTATTGTTATTTACTGCTGCTCTTTAATTATTTGTTATTCTTATCTCTTTTTTTTTAAGGTATTTTCTTAAAACTGCATTGTTTTTAAGGGCTTGTAAGTAAGCATTTCACTGTAAGGTGTACACCTGTTGTATTCGGCGCATGTGACAAATACAATTAGATTTGAACTGTAGAGCTAGACAGTAGACAGGCGTTCGTTCACCCAGAATGATCTATATTTCCACATTCCGTTTTCCTCACATCAAAAGTGCTAGAGATAAGAGCTGTGTTTGGCCTCTCACACACACGCACTCACCCACATGCACAGACACACACACACACACCCACATGCACACACGCTGCTGGCTAGAGTATTGAGTTGTTATAACCACATTTAAGAACAGAGTGAAACTCTCCCTGTAAAGACCTTGGATTATCTATAAGCGGGAAACAGTGGGCCAGGCGTGGCCGCACGATCTCTGATAAGCAGATGAAGGCATAGGGAGTGGAACATGATGTTAGTGAGTGATCGTCTGGCTGATTAAAACGTCATGGCTCTTTATAGATGCCTCTCTCCACTCTGATCACAGTGAGGGAGGGGGCTGCAATTCCCTACTAGGATATTAAAAATAATGTTTTCTATTCTCCTCAGATGACTGCTCTACATATAGAAGCCACTGAAATACACCATTAATAATATTTTATATCTAATGAAAAAAGATCACAGAATTTCTTCATTAATATGAGTGTATGGGCCTACATTAAATAATAGTGCATATAAAGCACTGAACTAGGCTATATACAGTACAACATTCTGTGAGAGGATCTAATGATCCAAGACATTAACCCGCTTTAACAACAACTAAATAAAACATTTTAAAACCGCATGCAACTCCAGGTGTTTCAGTGATTGTCCGTACTGTGTGTGTGTGTGTGTGTGTGTGTGTGTGTGTGTGTGTGTGTGTGTGTGTGTGTGTGTGTGTGTGTGTGTGTGTGTGTGTGTGTGTGTGTGTGTGTGTGTGTGTGTGTGTGTGTGTGTGTGTGTGTGTGTGTGTGTGTCTGTCTGTGTGTGTGTCTGTTTGTGTGTGCGAGCGTGTGTGTGTGTGTGTGTGTGTGTGTGTGTGTGTGTGTGTGTGTGTGTGTGTGTCTGTTTGTGTGTGCGCGCGTGTGTGTGTGTGTGTCTGTGTGTGCGAGCGCGTGTGTGTGTGTGTGTGTGTGTACATGCTTGAGTAATTTGCACAACAGACACACACTGGGACATTTTGATCATTCTTTGGGGAGTCGACATTCTGCTTATGTTTGCATTCCGGAACAATCTCCACGGATCCCATAAGCGAAGGCTAGCAATTAAAACGATAGCATCTTCATATCCCCGCTCACAATAAGTGAAATAATATCACTGTTTTATTAAGCCTTAATGTGGGGGTAAGAGGGGAGAGGTCTGGGGTGTTAAAGAGGATACACATTCAGATGCCTTATCAACCGCGGATTTAAATAACACCAAATGCTCGGCTTAAGGGTGTGTGGTGCTCGTGTGTGTGTGTGTAGTCTTTATCAGACACAGGACGTTAAGCTAAATCCTGTGTCAGCACATCAGTATTTAATAACAGCACTAGCTACCTTTGTCCTTTAATATTTACAAACATCTACACCACTGTTAGTTAATGAACCGCATGTATGAAAACCCCCCGCCCTGGTCTGGAGGAAAAACTAGGCTGCTAATTGCAACTGGGTGCTCAGAAGTCCAAAACAGTTAGAAGCCCCTCTCCCCTACCCCACACACTGCCATAACAGCCCTACAACATGATGTATTCCATACACATCTCTTTTTGGTCTCATACTATTTTAAACAAGTACCTTTCTTGGAAACACCATATGAACTCAGTTTAATTCTGCTGAAAGTAAGTAGATCTCAGAGCATGTTACTATCTGTGCAAAGGTGAAGGGTTTCAGGTAGCAATACACATAGAGAATAAGGGGCTGTTTTGTTAGACTTCAGTGTGGCTTTTCACATGATCGATCATAGTCTGCTGCTGGAAAAACGTATGCGTTATGGCTTTACACTCCCTCCTATATTGTGGATAAAGAGTTACCTGTCTAACAGAACACAAGAGGGTGTTCTTTAATGGAAGCCTCTCCAACATAATCCAGGTAGAATCAGGAATTCCCCAGGGCAGCTGTTTAGGCACCTTACTTTTTTCAATCTTTACTAACGACATCCCATTGGCTTTGAGTAAACTCAACAAAGAGCTGCAGTTAGTTTCAGAATGGGTGGCAAGGAATAAGTTAGTCCTAAATATTTAAACAACTAAAAGCATTGTATTTGGGACAAATTATTCACTAAACCCTAAACCTCAACTAAATCTTGTAAAGAATACTGTGGGAATTGAGCAAGTTAAGGAGACTAAACTGTTTGGACTAACCCTGGATTGTAAACTGTCATGGCCAAAACATGTTGACAGCTAAGAAGAGGAGAAGCCTGTCCTTAATAAAGCGCTGCACCCATTTCTCGACAACACTATCAACAAGGCAGGTCCTACAGGCCCTAGTTTGGTCGCACCTGGACTATGATTCAGTCGTGTGGTCAGGTGCCACAAAGAGGGACTTAGGATAATTGCAATTGACTCAGAACAGGGCAGCACGGCTGGCCCTTGGATGTACACGGAGAGCTAACATTAATAATATGCATGTAAATCTCTCATGGCTCAAAGTGGAGGAGAAATTGACTTCATCACTACTTGTTTTTGTAAGAAGTGTTGACATGCACCGAGTTGTCTGTTTAAACTACTAGCACACAGCTCGGACACCCATGCATACAGTACCCCACAAGACATGACACCGGAGATCTCTTCACAATCCCCAAGTCCAGAACAGACTATGTGAGGTGCACAGTACTACATAGAGCCATGACTACATGGAAATCTATTCCACATCAGGTAACTGATGCAAGTAGTAAAATTAGATGTAAAAAACAGGTAAAAATAGACCTTATGGAACAGAGGAGACACTGAAGAGACACACACACAGGTACAGACACACGCATATGCACACGGGCGCTAGCACACACCCTCTACACACACGTACACTGTAATATTGTTGTATAGCGATATCATACATTTTGTGTTGTCGGTATGTGGTGGTGTGACAGTGTTCTATGTCTTATCTTTTGTTTTATGGTTAACATAAGTTACTTAATGTGTTTGGACCCCAGGAAGACTAGCAGCAGCTAATGGGGAACAAAAATAACATACAAAAAAGATAGCGGAAGAGGGGCAGAGGTTATGAGAGAGAGGAAGAGGAAGAGGAAGAGGAGAGGAGAGGAGAGGAGAGGAGAGGAGAGGAGAGGAGAGGAGAGGAGAGGAGAGGAGAGGAGAGGAGAGGAGAGGAGAGGAGAGGAGAGGAGAGGAGAGGAGAGGAGAGGAGAGGATACAGGCTCATTGGGGATCATAGAGAGCCAACAGGTAGCGGCACCACTCAGATAATAGTTGAGTAGGGGAAACAGAATAGTGTGTAGTGAAACTTGCTGAGAAGCATCTCTGAGGAGAGAGAACAGTCAGCAGAGACACACATGTCTGCCTGACTCCCTTTGTCTGTCCAACATCATTCATCACAACCACACTTCACTAAAATACTTCTTCTCTCCACATCCCATCCTGCCTGCAGTGAAAACACTAGATAGATAAAGGATGACAAAGGGGCTAATGCACTGATGTAATAGTCTAACTAAAGCATACATCACAGTAGCATATGGCCTCCAGGGTAGTGGCAGGACTAGTAGAGAGCCTTGTAGACTAGGAGCCTGTGTGTGTTAGGTCTATAGATTAGTAGAGAAGCCTTGTAGACTAGGATCCTGTGTGTGTTAGGTCTATAGATTAGTAGAGGATAAATCACAGTGGGAGCTTTTATAATTCACATCATCAGCGTGTAAGTATTACAGAAACAACACACCATAGTAATGACAATGTACATATTGTAAAATGTCAGTAATAAGACGTATGTTATAAGTACATACATTGTTTCCCTTTAAAATCTCCTGTGTGCAAATATCAATATAGCACAAAGACAGGCATAGATTGAGACTGAGTTGTAATATAACATATGGAGATAATATGAAAAGTCTATAGAGAGAGGGGACATAGAGAAGCGTGTGTGTCAAATCTGCTAATACAATATATGAATATATGATCATTCATTCTCCACATGGGAGCTGGTTATGGATAAAACATCTATGATTGAAAAGCCATATGTGAGGAGTTTAGTACAGAGAGTAGTAGCTATACTATACCGTAACACTATAGTCTCAGAGCAGTACGGGTTTATGATATCTACCCTCATGAGGAGAAGAGCAGACACACTCTTAGAACTAAACTAACAAAGACAGGACGAGGAGGAAAATAGGAAGAACAAGCCAGTGAATCTTTCTCCATCTCTCTATCTGTGAAACCCTCTCCCTGAACCCTGACTGCTCCAGAGATACGCTCCTTCCCCCATCCTTCCCTCTCGTCTCGCAGATAGATGCCAAGACTAATATTTGGACTAAAGAAGGACAGTTGAGACCACAGAATAAAGTATGAGGACCATGAACAGTAGCATCTAATCTATCCACACTCTCTAAAACAACCAGTCAGTTCAAGTAGTCGTACAGCAAATAACATTCAATAACCAAGTAGCCATCTATTAAATAACACACACAACTCATTCAATAACCAAGTAGCCATCTATTAAATAACACACACAACTCATTCAATAACCAAGTAGCCATCTATTAAATAACACACACAACTCCTTCAATAACCAAGTAGCCATCTATTAAATAACACAAACAACTCATTCAATAACCAAGTAGCCACCTATTAAATAACACAAACAACTCCTTCAATAACCAAGTAGCCACCTATTAAATAACACAAACAACTCCTTCAATAACCAAGTAGCCACCTATTAAATAACACAAACAACTCCTTCAATAACCAAGTAGCCATCTATTAAATAACACAAACAACTCATTCAATAACCAAGTAGCCATCTATTAAATAACACACACAACTCCTTCAATAACCAAGTAGCCATCTATTAAATAACACAAACACCTCAAAGAGTCATATCTCCTTTAGCCCACATAGTGACAGCCATGCAATATGGTGATCCTTTAGCATCAGAAGTGTAGACTGTCTGTCTCCTTACCATAGACTTGGTGAAGGGGCGAGCCAGGGTGAAGAACAGGGTCATCAGCCACCAGCTACGATGGATGGCCGTGTACATCATGTTCCCAGGGTGCACTGCATTGCAGGTGACCCCGTGGGGCGAGAGGCGTCGGTGGAGCTCGTTAGAGAACAGGAGGTTACACAGCTTGGTCCGGTTGTAGGCCAGCATGGACCAGTAGTCCTTCTGAGGAGGAGACAGCACAGCCAGGTCCACCTTACCACACTGGTCCAGCAGGTCTGTAAACCTGGGGAGAGAGGAACCAAGATTAACTTTATGTACCTAGTAAAGTTTTCATTTTACAGGAACAAGTCAAGGACCGAGTCCTTTAAGGATAACTTTAATGAAAGTACACTTGAATTAAATTCCAAAGACCAGGGCTCTCCAACCCTGTTCCTGGAGAGCTACCGTCCTGTAGGTTTTAACTCCAACCCTGTTCCTGGAGAGCTACCGTCCTGTAGGTTTTAACTCCAACCCTGTTCCTGGAGAGCTACCGTCCTGTAGGTTTTAACTCCAACCCTGTTCCTGGAGAGCTACCATCCTGTAGGTTTTAACTCCAACCCTCTTCCTGGAGAGCTACCGTCCTGTAGGTTTTAACTCCAACCCTCTTCCTGGAGAGCTACCGTCCTGTAGGTTTTAACTCCAACCCTGTTCCTGGAGAGCTACTGTCCTGTAGGTTTTAACTCCAACCCTGTTCCTGGAGAGCTACCGTCCTGTAGGTTTTAACTCCAACCCTGTTCCTGGAGAGCTACCGTCCTGTAGGTTTTCGCGCCAACCCTGTTCCTGGAGAGCTACCGTCCTGTAGGTTTTAACTCCAACCCTGTTCCTGGAGAGCTACCGTCCTGTAGGTTTTAACTCCAACCCTGTTCCTGGAGAGCTACCGTCATGTAGGTTTTAACTCCAACCCTGTTCCTGGAGAGCTACCGTCCTGTAGGTTTTCGCGCCAACCCTGTTCCTGGAGAGCTACCGTCCTGTAGGTTTTAACTCCAACCCTGTTCCTGGAGAGCTACCGTCCTGTAGGTTTTAACTCCAACCCTGTTCCTGGAGAGCTACCGTCCTGTAGGTTTTCGTGCCAACCCTGTTCCTGGAGAGCTACCGTCCTGTAGGTTTTCGCGCCAACCCTAATCTAGCTCACCTGATTCTAATAATTAGCTGGATGATAAGGTGAATCAGGTTAGTTACAACTGGGGTTGAGCGAAGCTCTTCAGGCACAGTCCTTCCATAGACTATACACATTTAAAATACAAGTAGAAAAGTAAATGTGTGCATCGGTGCTGTAGTTACTATAGCAGCAGAAGTGTGGTCCTGGATGAATACAAATGTAATGCGTGACAGGATGTACTTTAATTGCCTGCGACAGAGCAGTTAAAGCCCAGATGTTTGACAAGGCTCTTGAACATTACACCGCTCGCTGGGTTATTATGCAGTCACAATAACACAGAGACACCGCAGTCAAACACACTCCCTCAAAATGTGTGTTTCTGTCTGTTTCTGGTTGTGTGCATCTACATCTTAATCCAGTCATTAGAAACCCACCAATCAACATGTCACCTGGTTTCCTTGTTGTGATTTTCCAAGCTGCCTGCCTGGCGTTTGCTTACCGTCCCCTCTCCGCTACATCCTCGCTTGGCTAAATTACAACATCTGCAGGCTTTATATTTCATGTGAAGAAACTTCACAACTGCTTTAGCACTTGGTAGGGTTAATAAATCACTTGGCTATACACATTTTTCTCTCAAAGCAAGTTTCTTGACATTTAATAATACAATATGCTCTCTTTTAACTTGCGCCTGTCAAGATTTAAATAAGGTTACACTGATTTCATAGTGACCTACACCACATTGTCAACACTGTAAAATGTCTGTCTTTTTAGTTCAGAAAATAGCACAAATAGAAACATTCCTGGCTTTTACTTAGACGTAAAGAGCACAAATAGATAGTTTATTGACACCATTTCAGCCATCTAACCGTAACCCTTTCACAGAGGGTGTAATAGGGGGTTTGAGATAGTGTCACAGAGAGATTTAATACAATATTTGCTCTCCTGGTCTTTGAGAAGGCCTAATGCACTTATCAGTATTGTGTCAATTACACTGCAGACCCTGGTGTTAGGGGGTGATGACGTTCTCTACCTTTTCCCTCATCCCTCTTCCTCTCTGTCTCCATCCCTCCTCCTCTCTGTCTCCATCCCTCTTCCTCTCTGTATCCATCCCTCTTCCTCTCTGTCTCCATCCCTCTTCCTCTCTGTCTCCATCCCTCTTCCTCTCTGTCTCCATCCCTTTTCCTCTCTGTCTCCATCCCTCTTCCTCTCTGTCTCCATCCCTCTTCCTCTCTGTCTCCATCCCTCCTCCTCTCTGTCTCCATCCCTCTTCCTCTCTGTCTCCATCCCTCTTCTTCTCTGTCTCCATCCCTCCTCCTCTCTGTCTCCATCCCTCTTCCTCTCTGTCTCCATCCCTCTTCTTCTCTGTCTCCATCCCTCCTCCTCTCTGTCTCCATCCCTCCTCCTCTCTGTCTCCATCCCTCCTCCTCTATGTCTCCATCCCTCCTCCTCTCTGTCTCCATCCCTCCTCCTCTCTGTCTCCATCCCTCCTCCTCTCTGTCTCCATCCCTCTTCCGCTCTGTCTCCATCCCTCTTCCTCTCTGTCTCCATCCCTCCTCCTCTCTGTCTCCATCCCTCCTCCTCTCTGTCTCCATCCCTCCTCCTCTCTGTCTCCATCCCTCTTCCTCTCTGTCTCCATCCCTCTTCCTCTCTGTCTCCATCCCTCCTCCTCTCTGTCTCCATCCCTCTTCCGCTCTGTCTCCATCCCTCTTCCTCTCTGTCTCCATCCCTCCTCCTCTCTGTCTCCATCCCTCCTCCTCTCTGTCTCCATCCCTCCTCCTCTCTGTCTCCATCCCTCTTCCTCTATGTCTCCATCCCTCTTCCTCTCTGTCCCCATCCCTCTTCCTCTCTGTCTCCATCCCTCTTCCTCTCTGTCTCCATCCCTCTTCCTCTCTGTCTCCATCCCTCTTCCTCTCTGTCTCCATCCCTCTTCCTCTCTGTCTCCATCCCTCCTGCTCTCTGTCTCCATCCCTCCTCCTCTCTGTCTCCATCCCTCTTCCTCTATGTCTCCATCCCTCTTCCTCTCTGTCTCCATCCCTCTTCCTCTCTGTCTCCATCCCTCTTCCTCTCTGTCTCCATCCCTCTTCCTCTCTGTCTCCATCCCTCTTCCTCTCTGTCTCCATCCCTCTTCTTCTCTGTCTCCATCCCTCCTCCTCTCTGTCTCCATCCCTCCTCCTCTCTGTCTCCATCCCTCTTCCTCTCTGTCCCCATCCCTCTTCCTCTCTGTCCCCATCCCTCTTCCTCTCTGTCCCCATCCCTCTTCTTCTCTGTCTCCATCCCTCTTCCATCCCTCTCCTCTCTGTCTCCATCCCTCTTCCTCTCTGTCTCCATCCCTCTTCCTCTCTGTCTCCATCCCTCCTCCTCTCTGTCTCCATCCCTCTTCCTCTCTGTCTCCATCCCTCCTCCTCTCTGTCTCCATCCCTCTTCCTCTCTGTCTCCATCCCTCTTCTTCTCTGTCTCCATCCCTCCTCCTCTCTGTCTCCATCCCTCCTCCTCTCTGTCTCCATCCCTCCTCCTCTCTGTCTCCATCCCTCTTCCTCTCTGTCTCCATCCCTCTTCCTCTCTGTCTCCATCCCTCTTCTTCTCTGTCTCCATCCCTCGTCCTCTCTGTCTCCATCCCTCCTCCTCTCTGTCTCCATTCCTCTTCCTCTCTGTCTCCATCCCTCTTCCTCTGTCTCCATTCCTCTTCCTCTCTGTCTCCATTCCTCTTCCTCTCTGTCTCCATCCCTCTTCTTCTCTGTCTCCATTCCTCTTCCTCTCTGTCTCCATCCCTCTTCCTCTGTCTCCATTCCTCTTCCTCTCTGTCTCCATTCCTCTTCCTCTCTGTCTCCATCCCTCTTCTTCTCTGTCTCCATTCCTCTTCCTCTCTGTCTCCATCCCTCTTCTTCTCTGTCTCCATCCCTCGTCCTTTCTGTCTCCATCCCTCTTCCTCTCTGTCTCCATCCCTCTTCCTCTGTCTCCATTCCTCTTCCTCTCTGTCTCCATTCCTCTTCCTCTCTGTCTCCATTCCTCTTCCTCTCTGTCTCCATTCCTCTTCCTCTCTGTCTCCATCCCTCCTCCTCTCTCTCCATCCCTTCATCTCCCCCACCTTGTCTGCTATACTCTGTAGGTCACAACTTTGCATTACAACAGGGGGCTTAGGGAGTATAATCTACTACCAGGTCAGGGGTCAGATTGAGAGCCTGTTAGGGAGAGGCTAAGTGAAATAACCAGGAAGTCACGGGAAATAACACACAAGCAGAAAAGTGAGTAACTTCAACGGATGCAATATAGGTGTGGAATGGAGCGGGCAGAATGGCAGATGTAATATCAGATATGGTCTCTATCCCCTCTTCTATTCTGGACCAGTCTGTAACTGACTCTCTGTTCTGGCTAAGCCCTCTTTGAAGGGGTTAGGCACCATTGATTAGGGATAGGAGAGGAGGGCGAGACTAGGGGAGGAATAGGATGGAGGAATACAGGGGGGATGGGAGAGGAGGGCGAGACTAGGGGAGGAATAGGATGGAGGAATATAGGGGGGATGGGAGAGGAGGGCGAGACTAGGGGAGGAATAGGATGGAGGAATACAGGGGGGATGGGAGAGGAGGTGGAGACTAGGGGAGGAATAGGATGGAGGAATACAGGGGGGATGGGAGAGGAGGGCGAGACTAGGGGAGGAATAGGATGGAGGAATACAGGGGGGATAGGAGAGGAGGGCGAGACTAGGGGAGGAATAGGATGGAGGAATACAGGGGGGATGGGAGAAGAGGGCGAGACTATGGGAGGAATAGGATGGAGGAATACAGGAGGGGATGGGAGAGGAGGGCGAGACTAGGGGAGGAATAGGATGGAGGAATACAGGAGGGGATGGGAGAGGAGGGTGAGACTAGGGGAGGAATAGGATGGAGGAATACAGGAGGGGATGGGAGAGGAGGGCGAGACTAGGGGAGGAATAGGATGGAGGAATACAGGGGGGATGGGAGAGGAGGGCGAGACTAGGGGAGGAATAGGATGGAGGAATACAGGGGGGATGGGAGAGGAGGGCGAGACTAGGGGAGGAATAGGATGGAGGAATACAGGGGGGATGGGAGAGGAGGGCGAGACTAGGGGAGGAATAGGATGGAGGAATACAGGAGGGGATGGGAGAGGAGGGCGAGACTAGGGGAGGAATAGGATGGAGGAATACAGGGGGGATGGGAGAGGAGGGCGAGACTAGGGGAGGAATAGGATGGAGGAATACAGGAGGGGATGGGAGAGGAGGGCGAGACTAGGGGAGGAATAGGATGGAGGAATACAGGGGGGATGGGAGAGGAGGGCGAGACTAGGGGAGGAATAGGATGGAGGAATACAGGGGGGATGGGAGAGGAGGGCGAGACTAGGGGAGGAATAGGATGGAGGAATACAGGGGGGATAGGAGAGGAGGGCGAGACTAGGGGAGGAATAGGATGGAGGAATACAGGGGGGATGGGAGAGGAGGGCGAGACTAGGGGAGGAATAGGATGGAGGAATACAGGGGGGATGGGAGAGGAGGGCGAGACTAGGGGAGGAATAGGATGGAGGAATACAGGAGGGGATGGGAGAGGAGGGCGAGACTAGGGGAGGAATAGGATGGAGGAATACAGGAGGGGATGGGAGAGGAGGGTGAGACTAGGGGAGGAATAGGATGGAGGAATACAGGGGGGATGGGAGAGGAGGGCGAGACTAGGGGAGGAATAGGATGGAGGAATACAGGGGGGATGGGAGAGGAGGGCGAGACTAGGGGAGGAATAGGATGGAGGAATACAGGAGGGGATGGGAGAGGAGGGTGAGACTAGGGGAGGAATAGGATGGAGGAATACAGGGGGGATGGGAGAGGAGGGCGAGACTAGGGGAGGAAGAGGATGGAGGAATACAGGAGGGGATGGGAGAGGAGGGCGAGACTAGGGGAGGAATAGGATGGAGGAATACAGGAGGGGATGGGAGAGGAGGGTGAGACAAGGGGAGGAATAGGATGGAGGAATACAGGGAGGATGGGAGAGGAGGGCGAGACTAGGGGAGGAATAGGATGGAGGAATACAGGGGGGATGGGAGAGGAGGGCGAGACTAGGGGAGGAATAGGATGGAGGAATACAGGAGGGGATGGGAGAGGAGGGCGAGACTAGGGGAGGAATAGGATGGAGGAATACAGGGGGGATGGGAGAGGAGGGCGAGACTAGGGGAGGAATAGGATGGAGGAATACAGGGGGGATGGGAGAGGAGGGCAAGACTAGGGGAGGAATAGGATGGAGGAATACAGGGGGGATGGGAGAGGAGGGCGAGACTAGGGGAGGAATAGGATGGAGGAATACAGGGGGGATGGGAGAGGAGGGCGAGACTAGGGGAGGAATAGGATGGAGGAATACAGGAGGGGATGGGAGAGGAGGGCGAGACTAGGGGAGGAATAGGATGGAGGAATACAGGAGGGGATGGGAGAGGAGGGCGAGACTAGGGGAGGAATAGGATGGAGGAATACAGGAGGGGATGGGAGAGGAGGGTGAGACTAGGGGAGGAATAGGATGGAGGAATACAGGGGGGATGGGAGAGGAGGGCGAGACTAGGGGAGGAATAGGATGGAGGAATACAGGAGGGGATGGGAGAGGAGGGCGAGACTAGGGGAGGAATAGGATGGAGGAATACAGGAGGGGATGGGAGAGGAGGGCGAGACTAGGGGAGGAATAGGATGGAGGAATACAGGGGGGATGGGAGAGGAGGGCGAGACTAGGGGAGGAATAGGATGGAGGAATACAGGGGGGATGGGAGAGGAGGGCGAGACTAGGGGAGGAATAGGATGGAGGAATACAGGGGGGATGGGAGAGGAGGGCGAGACTAGGGGAGGAATAGGATAGAGGAATACAGGGGGGATGGGAGAGGAGGGTGAGACTAGGGGAGGAATAGGATGGAGGAATACAGGGGGGATGGGAGAGGAGGGCGAGACTAGGGGAGGAATAGGATGGAGGAATACAGGGGGGATGGGAGAGGAGGGCGAGACTAGGGGAGGAATAGGATGGAGGAATACAGGAGGGGATGGGAGAGGAGGGCGAGACTAGGGGAGGAATAGGATGGAGGAATACAGGGGGGATGGGAGAGGAGGGCGAGACTAGGGGAGGAATAGGATGGAGGAATAAAGGAGGGGATGGGAGAGGAGGGCGAGACTAGGGGAGGAATAGGATGGAGGAATACAGGAGGGGATGGGAGAGGAGGGTGAGACTAGGGGAGGAATAGGATGGAGGAATACAGGAGGGGATGGGAGAGGAGGGCGAGACTAGGGGAGGAATAGGATGGAGGAATACAGGGGGGATGGGAGAGGAGGGCGAGACTAGGGGAGGAATAGGATGGAGGAATAAAGCAGGGGATGGGTGGGGAGAGATGAAGATATGGGGAAATAAGTAGAAAGGAAGCGAAAAGATGAGAGGGGAAATCGGAGGGATGGAAAGAAGAGAAACATGGCGAGAGGAAAGGGCCTGCTCTCGTTGTAACTTATTAAACAGGTCCTGTATCAATAATACGTTGTCATTTCACTTTCTTTCAAATCACACTTCACTCTCCCTGTCAGTGTACGGGAGCTGACCTCTGGTGAAAATGAGTCTCATGACTGTAGTTGACTAATTGGTCAGCTAGAATAACTCTGCCAGGGGCATTGTGATTGGCTGACTGTAGCCAGGATCAATGTGTCCCATGCACACGGACTGCCTCTGATACACGCGGGACAACATACTGTAGGAGTACTCCCTCCCTCCCACCCAAGTACAAAAGAGAAAATAAATAAACATAAATATGGGGTGTATTTACAATGGTCTTTGTTCTTCACTGGTTGACCTCCTCTTGTGGCAACAAGTCACACATCTTGCTGCTGTGATTGCACACTGTGGTATTTCACCCTATAGATATGGGAGTTTATCAAAATTGGGTTTGTTTTCAAATTCTTTGTGGGTCTGTGTAATCTGAGGGAAATACGTGTCTCTAATATGGTCATACATTTGGCAGGAGGTCAGGAAGTGCAGCTCAGCTTCCACCTCATTTTGTGGGCAGTGTGCACATAGTCTGTCTGCCTAAGGCAGCCTTTCTCAATAGCAAGGCTATGCTCACTGAGATTTAATGTCAGGGCCCAGGTCTGACAGAATCTGTGCAGAAGATGTAGGTGCTGCTGTAGGCCCTCCTTGGTTGGTGACAGAAGCACCAGATCATCAAACAGTAGACATTTGACCTCAGATTCTAGTAGG